>NW_019232267.1:339236-343124 GCF_002742605.1 Olea europaea var. sylvestris
TTAACTAAACCCTAACCTAAACTAGGTATACAAATGTGTATGACTTGAATGAATTAAAATGCAAATTGACGCTTAGATGAACTAAAGATGCAAATTGAATGTTTGGAACACAAAATACTGAATTCAATGAATGTATAACGCACTAGGATTACGAATCCTCAAGTAATGCTCAATTTAACCATAGTTCTATAATTTTGACAAAACGTTGAAATTATGAGGAATCAATGCTCCCGAATCTATCCAACAGTCTCTTTCGAGCAAAGTTGAACATACTCTCATATATCACCAGCCTATATCTCTAAATATACAAGAATGCATGTAATTTTGTGAGCACTTAAAGATTCACGCGGAGCATAGCGGTATATCTCTACTCTCTATTAGACTCTACGATGATTTATACCTTGTCGAACCTATTTCCCTTCTCTCGAATGCAAGAAATAAGTCACCAAAACTCACACAATTACGGGCCCTTAATTGCGGAAGAAATTAAATGCATATAAATCATTCAAAATAATCGAACATGTTTTTATGTCAAAAATATGAAGCAAGGAATTAAGAATCACATTACAAGGTTCATCGATCTCCTAGCATAAGAATTTCTAGCCTAGCATGGAAAACATAAAGGAATACATAAATTCTTGAAGATAAAACATCACCGAATTATAGATATGCGTGAAATTTTGATAATCTTCGTGAAATCCTTCGTTCATCTCTCTCAAATTCGTCTCCAAGATGTGTTTTGTTCTCCTCCAATCCGTTCTCTCTCGAAATATGACAGCTCTATGTTTTTATATCGCATCCCAAAAGAGTTATATCGAAAATAGGAAACTACAGGATCGGCCCCAGATTTTGGTCTATGCGACCGCATAGTACAAAGCTATGCAACGTCATAGTTATGCCAAAATGCCCACTTGAAGTCTCTGAATACTACTATGCGACCGCATAGTTTTTGAACTATGCGACCGCATAGTTCAAACACTTTTTCTACCAAATAGCTTTCAGCATTTTGGTAATAACTTTCTCTCAATCTCTAATTGAAGTGATTCAAACTGATTTGGAAAGATAACTCAAAAGATCTACAATTTTGATAGAAATAGGCTTTCTCAAATTCTGATGTGTACTATGCCAAAAATGAGTCTTAAGTAGAGACTAAAAATCTCGAGCATAACTTTTTCATTTGAAAGTTGATACGTGATAATACTTCGACCATATTTTACCTCTTTGACCCCTTTCCTCATCTGATTAACCTCTAACACTCTTGAATCTTCATTCCATCGACCTTCTCATCTATGGATTATTTGTAACTTGATCCCTGAACTTTCCTCTTTTTTTTTTTGCTCTTTTTCGCATCTTTTCTCTTGAGTTCCATCATATCCATCAATATGGCCCTATAACATGAAATTGCATAGAATTAAGTCATAATCAACCAATTTTATCAATAATTAGTCATGTTTTGTGGATCGAATAAGTGTGTAAAAATGCACTTATCAATGCCATAAGAAACTATGAATCCCTTTAACTGATGTTGGCGACTTCTCAATGACCTGGATTTTTGCTTTGTCCACCTCAATTCCTTTTGTTGTGACCCAATGCCCAAGTACAATCCTTTCCTACACCATAAAGTGGCATTTTCCCAGTTTAAAACTAGATTAGTCTCCTTGTATCTCTGTAAAACCAAATTTAGGTGCTCTAAGCATCCATCGAATGACGAGCCGAAAACTGAAAAGTCATCCATGAAACCTCTATGAATCTTTCAATCATATCGAAGAATATCGCCATCATATATCTCTGAAATGTGGCAAGAGCATTGCAAAGACTAAAGGGCATCCTACGGTAGGCAAAAGTACTGTAGGGAAAAGTGAATGTAATATTCTTCTGGTTATCTGGTGCAACTGGTATCTGATTGTAACCCGAGTACCCATTCAGGAAGCAATAGTGTGAATGTCCCGCTAATCTTTCCCGCTAATCTCTCTAACATCTGATCCATAAATGGGAGTGAGAAGTGATCATTTCTTGTGGCTTCATTGAGTTTGTGGTAATTGATGCAAACTCTCCATCCCGTCACTGTTCTAATGGGAATTAACTCATTCTTCCCATTTGGTACCATTGTGATTCTTCCTTTCTTCGGTACAACCTAAACTAAGCTGGTCAATGTACTGTCTGATATCGAGTAGATAAATCCTAACCACTTCCTTCATATTCAAATTCAATCTTCTCTGGCCCTCTATAATTGGCTTACAGTTCTCCTCCATGAGAATCTTGTGCATACACAGTGAAGGGCTGATCCCTTTAATATCTGCTATCAACCACCCAATCGCTGTCTTGTTTTCTCTGAGTATCTTAAGTAGTTTTTCTTCCTCTACCTCATTGACTATGTTTGAAATAGTCACCGGGAGCGTATATGACTCCCCAAAATATGCATACCTAAGATGTGGCGGCAGCTGCTTGAGTTCCAATATGGGTGGCTACTGAATGGATGGTAGTGGCTTGGTGATTCCTATTCCAATATCCTCAAAGTGCCTTTTTCGTGTGTAGGGCAAGTTGGTAACCAAAAACCTAGCACATGTTTCAATCTCCACAGAATTTGAATGAATTGATTGAGATTATGCAATGCATGCTTCATAAGCATCTGCTGGGCTATGAAGTAGGAACGTTTTTTGAACCACCCTGTTGATCACATCAATTTAGAAGTAGCTGTCTGACTCTGTAAGAAGTTTCATAGCCTTGAAGACATCAAATGACATACATTCTTCCCCCAATCTCAAAATCAATTGTCCCTTCTGAACATCAATTAAAGCTCTCCCTATTGTCAAGAATGGTTTGCCTAGTATCAACAGGATGTCTTTGTCTTCTTCCATGTCCAATATGAGAAAATTTGCAGTAAATATAAAGTTTTCTACTTTGATGAGCACGTTCTCTATTATTCCTCTTGGACACGTCAATGATCTGTCAGCCAATTACAGTGTCACTGTTGTAGCTTTTACCTCTCCCAATCCAAATTTTCTGAAAACAGATAAAGGCATCAAATTAATACCAGTCTCGAGATCACACAAAGTTTTGTCAAAGTAAACTTAACCAATAGTGCAAGGAACTGTAAAACTCCATGGATCTTTCAATTTCGGTGGAACTTCTTCTGAATTCTGGCGCTGCATTCCTCAATTAGCATGATCATCTCATGTTCCTCCAGCTTGTGTTTATTTGATAGGATGTCCTTAAGAAACTTTGCATAACTGGATATCTGGACTAGTGCATCAGTGAACGAAATGTTTATATGGAGCTTCTTGAATACTTCGAGAAATTTATTGTACAACTGTTCCATTTTATACTTCTTCAACCTCTAGGAAAAGCATTTGAAGGCTCATATGGGTTAACTGTAGCTGTGGCCTTATCCTGTGATTTCTCTAAACTTTCCTTTGGAGTTGATTCATTTGGTTGTTCATCCTGCTCCACAATTTCTTCCTCTGCAAGAGGTGTTGTCTCTCCATTTATACCCAGCCTCTTGACATGTATTTTAGGTATCTGCACTCCACTTCGCATTGTAATGGCTTTGGTGTGCTCTTTAGGGTTGATTTCTGTGTTACTTGGCAAATTACCCGGAGCTCTTCCAGTCAAAGCAATGGCCATCTGCCCTATCTGAGTTTCCAAGTTTTTGATGGTAGAATTTTGGTTTTGGAGAGTGGCTTCAATTTTCTCCATGTACTGATTGGTCTTCTCCATGAATTTTTGAACATCTCTTCCAGTTGAGATTTCTTTTCTTGTTCCTAATACTGACCATGTGGCCTGTTCTGATTTTAGTTGCTCTAAGAGAAGTTGTGATGCTTCTTCCAACTGGGGTTGTATGTTTCCCCATACGGATTGTTCTATTGGCGTTGTTTCCATTGTGCAAAG
>NW_019232267.1:350908-352565 GCF_002742605.1 Olea europaea var. sylvestris
AAAAAAAAAATTATTTAATTAAAAATTACTCATTTACTTGTAAGCTTATTAGCCAAATATGTTTGTCTCATCATGTCTCTGGTATCTATCATTCTATTCCACTCTGTACTTTGGCATCCAAAGTCAGTAATGCTGACAAAGTAAGAAATTATATGTGCAGGTTGATGGAACACGGAATGCTGTCTCCTGAAAGAGCAAGGAAGGCACTCGACAAAAAGCAGAGGAAGCAAAAACAACTTCGGACTGGTACTCCTATCAAAACTTCACCGCTTCCACCTTCAAGTAAACCCACGACCTCAAAAAAACCACTGCCAGTCCCCAAAAATTGTGACGCAAAAGCTAAGAAACGGATATTAGTTGACAGTGAAGAGGACGATGATTTTTTGCTGAGTCCCAAGAGGAGGAAAGGGTAAGCAGGGAATCTTCTTTTTCTATTTGTATAACTGTAGTTCACAAGGGATTAATTGCAAGATAGATTAAAACTATCAAAAATATGATAGATGAGAGATTCTTTATATTTCCTGATTTATGACTACAAATATACACAAAGACTGAAACCTTTGTCTTTGACAAAATAAGCTATTTCATGTAATGACCCACAACTTTAATTATGTAGTTGAAGAAATCTGTCATTTCTTAAGATTTCTCTAATACATTTACTATGTCGGTTTTTAACTGAATTTTTCTACTATTTCATTCATACAAGAAATTTTTTATATAGTTTTACGATACGATAAAAAATCTAGAATTCATGATAATCCAATTGGTTAGTGAACATACTTATAAGTTATTTGGCTAGAATGTGATAGAAAACCACTTTTCCTTTAAATGTGATAGAAAACGTCTAGTATTAACTGCTGCACATGCTTAACGATTTTATTTATAAGCAATTAAATAAGTTTTGAAGTAGTAAGTTTTATTGATCAGAGTTGCGACTGAGTTACTTGCAAAATAAGTAACTTTTGATAATCCACTGGTGATGGTCAAATCCAGTGGCTGTGATCTATGTTGCTTGACATTGGTTTAAAGTGTCCAATGCATGAGATTCAGTGCTTCCTCATAACATATTTTATGAACTTCATATTATTTTGGAAAATCATGTCATGAATGTTGATTTTGAGGCCTGGATGAGAGATCGATATAAGTATATCTTGCAAATGAAATAGTCCAGGTAGCTAAGCCATGGCTGATTGACGCTGTAAATAAAAGCAAAACTCAACTCGACAGTGTAATCAATAAGATTTAGCTTCTTTTCTTATTAATGTCGTATAGTACTCTCTAATCCCATCTCCATACATCCCATAAAAAGCCAACAAGAAATACCAAAAATATTTTTGCTGCTGATTGTCCCTTTAGCAGCAGTTCTCTCGGTTTTCTTCTACAGGCTCTTTTTTTTTTTTTTTTTGAAGTGTATATTATGTCTGTTTTGGGGCCATTACGGGAGTAGTGGGTCGCTCTCGGAGGGTCGGGCTGTCAAAAATTAATTTTATTTTCCTTGTACGAAAAAGAAGTGTTTATCCTTGTACGAAAAAGAAGTGTTTATTATATCTGATTCTTCAGTCATAAGACTGCCCTGCACTTTCCGGCATGAAGAGCATTTATTTGTGCCCATTACTCATGTTTAAACAATCATGGCTTGTTCCACGAGGTAGACTAC
>NW_019232267.1:354454-355664 GCF_002742605.1 Olea europaea var. sylvestris
GTGTCGGACACACGTGTCCGTGTCGGTGCACCATAGCTCTTGTCTAATCAAAAGGTACCTTCTCTGTTTCAATGTATTTGGTTGGATGAATCAGATTTCTGGTGTATCTTCACTCTTTATTAAGAGAAACATGGTTCGGCATTAATTTCAGCACTTGGAGCCTGGTTATGACCTGTAGTAAGAGAATTTATTTTCCTAATGCTCATCTGCACTCTTTAGGATCATCTAATAACTGACCTTAATGAATTCCTAACTTAATCTTGGAACCATGGGAGTATCATTATATTTGGACCTCTGTACCCTATCTCAAACTTCCTCTAAGACTTCAGTATCTTTGCTGTGTGTTGAAGTTTCTTTAAAGTAGTGGATTTGGATTTGAGAATGAACTTCAAATCCATGGTTCAAAATAAAGGTAAGCTTATGACCTAGAATAAAGGACACCCCTTATTCGAGGCTTCCAAATGGAACAACTCAACGTGGTCAATTTGGAATTACAAGTCTTCTGTTGGAAACATGGATGAAACAATCATCAAGAGGACTCATCTTAGGTCAGGAAATATCATGACTTCATGAGCGAGGTGGATGTCAATTAATATCATCACGAATATAAATTGGAGAAAGAAAACTCAAGATCACATAAAATAGATGTGAAGACGGCTTAGTTAGATATCTACTCCCGAAATTTCAGCTTAAATGGACACAGATAAACCTTTTGATTACCTCTAGGAAAGTGCTGGCCAAGACCCTTTTTTATTACTTTCTGCCTACAGTTGTTTCAAGCTCTTTACCTCACTCTGTTGGCTGCTTACTACAAACCATAGAATGAACACTTTTAAGTCTTCTCGTCAATGCTCACTTCATTGGTATGTAATGCCACTAAGAAATAAAATCCATTTCTTCTTCGTTTTATTTATGTTTACAAATTATAATTCTTAAAAGCGCTTTAGCTTTTCTCTGGTTCTTAATTTCAGAGCTTATTCCCCCCTTTATTTTTGTATTTGCCCTTGTATTGGATGTTTCATTCACTACTAATTGTTAATTTTTAGAAAGACTAAGCTCGAAAGCAAGTTATTGTTCATAATTTTTTATTTTCATCCATGTTTGGATAAGATATTTTTTCTTACTTTTAAGTAAAAAATAGTTATTTTGGAAGTTCTCTTATGTTACTGGTAAATAAGTAACTAATTTCTAACCTTGCCCAAAAAAAAAA
>NW_019232268.1:0-1367 GCF_002742605.1 Olea europaea var. sylvestris
CACCGGCGCTACTTTTGTTTCTGATCAATCAGTCAAATTTTAGCCGATTCCGACACCGTCACGAAAAATGGCGAAATTGCCCCGTCGCGATTTTTGTTACCGATAAATCAGTCAAATTTTAGCCGATTCCGACACCGTCGCAAAAAATGACGAAATTGCCCCCGGCGCGATTTTTGTTTCCGATAAATCTGTGAAATATTACCGGATTCCGACACCGTCACGAAAAATAACGAAATTGCCCCCGGCGCGATTTTTGTTTCGGATCAATAGGTCAAATTTTATCCGATTCCGACACCGTCGCGAAAAATGACAAAATTTTCACCGGCGCGATTTTTATTTCCGATTAATCAGTCAAATTTTAGCCCATTCCGACACCGTCGCGAAAAATGACGAAATTGCCCCCGGCGCGATTTTTGTTTCGGATCAATCGGTCAAATTTTATCCGATTCCGACACCGTCGCGAAAAATGACGAAATTACCCCCGGCGCGATTTTCGTTTCTGATCAATCGGTCAAATTTTAGCCGATTCCGACACCGTCGCGAAAAATGCCGAAATTGCCCCCGACGCGATTTTTGTTTCCGATCAATCAGTCAAATTCTAGCCGATTCCGACACCGTCGCGAAAAATCCCGAAATTGCCCCCGGCACGATTTTTGTTTCCGATCAATTAGTCAAATTTTAGCCGATTCCGACACCGTCGCGAAAAATGCCGAAATTGCCCCCGACGCGATTTTTGTTTCCGATCAATCAGTCAAATTCTAGCCGATTCCGACACCGTCGCGAAAAATCCCGAAATTGCCCCCGGCACGATTTTTGTTTCCGATCAATTAGTCAAATTTTAGCCGATTCCGACACCGTCGCGAAAAATGCCGAAATTGCCCCCGACGCGATTTTTGTTTCCGATCAATCAGTCAAATTTTAGCCGATTCCGACACCGTCGCGAAAAATGACGAAATTGCCCCCGGCGCGATTTTTGTTTCCGATCAATCTGTTAAATTTTAGCGGATTCCGACACCGTCGCGAAAAATGACGAAATTGCCCCCGGCGCGATTTTCGTTTCTGATCAATCGGTCAAATTTTATCCGATTCCGACACCGTCGCGAAAAATGACGAAATTGCCCCCGGTGCGATTTTTGTTTCCGAACAATCTGTTAAATATTAGCGGATTCCGACACCGTCGCGAAAAATAACGAAATTGCACCCGGCGCGATTTTTGTTTCGGATCAATCGGTCAAATTTTATCCGATTCCGACACCGTCGCGAAAAATGACGAAATTTTCACCGGCGCGATTTTTGTTTCCGATCAAACTGCCAAATTTCAGCCAATTCCAACACAGTTGAGAAAAATTTCGAAATTGCCCCCGACG
>NW_019232268.1:1404-2711 GCF_002742605.1 Olea europaea var. sylvestris
GCGATTTTTGTTTCTGATCAATCAGTCAAATTCTAGCCGATTCCGACACCGTCACGAAAAATCCCGAAATTGCCCCCGGCGCGATTTTTGTTTCCGATCAATTAGTCAAATTTTAGCCGATTCCGACACCATCGCGAAATATGACGAAATTGCCCCCGGCGCGATTTTTGTTTCCGATCAATTACTCAAATTTTAGCCGATTATGACACCGTCGCGAAAAATGACGAAATTGCCCCCGGCGCGATTTTTGTTTCTGATCAATCAGTCAAATTTTAGCCGATTCCGACCCCGTCGCGAAAAATGACGAATTTGCCCCCGGCGCGATTTTTGTTACCGATAAATCAGTCAAATTTTAGCCGATTCCGACACCATGGCGAAAAATGACGAAATTGCTCCCGGCGCGATTTTTGTTTCCGATCAATCCGTTAAATTTTAGCGGATTCCGACACCGTCGCGAAAAATGACGAAGTTGCCCCCGGTGCGATTTTCGTTTCGGATCAATCGGTCAAATTTTCTCCGATTCCGACACCGTCGCGAAAAATGACGAAATTTCCCATGGCGCGATTTTTATTTCCGATCAATCAGTCAAATTTTATCCGATTCCGACACCGTCGCGAAAAATGACGAAATTGCCCCCGGCGCGATTTTTGTTTCCGATCAATCAGTCAAATTTTAGCCGATTCCGACACCGTAGCGAAAAATGACGAAATTACCCCCATCGCGATTTTTGTTTCCGATCAATCTGTCAAATTTTAGCCGATTCCGACACCGTCGCGAAAAATGACGAAATTGCTCCCGGCGCGATTTTTGTTTCCGATCAATCTGTTAAATATTAGCGGATTCCGACACCGTCGCGAAAAATGACGAAATTGCCCCCGGCGCGATTTTTATTTCCGATCGATCAGTCAAATTTTAGCCCATTCCGACACCGTCGCGAAAAATGACAAAATTGCCCCCGGCGCGATTTTTGTTTCCGATCAATCAGTCAAATTTTAGCCGATTCCGACACCGTCGCGAAAAATGACGAAATTGCCCACGTCGCGATTTTTGTTTCCGATCAATCTGTCAAATTTTAGCCGATTCCGACAACGTCGCGAAAAATGACGAAATTGCTCCCGGCTCTATTTTTGTTTCCGAACAATCTGTTAAATATTCGCGGATTTCAACACCGTCGCGAAAAATGACGAAATTGCCCCCGGCGCGATTTTTATTTTTGATCAATCAGTCAAATTTATCCGATTCCGACACCGTCGCGAAAAATGAGGAAATTTCCCATGGCGCGATTTTTATTTCCGATCAATCCGTCA
>NW_019232269.1:0-2711 GCF_002742605.1 Olea europaea var. sylvestris
TTTTGGAAATGTAGCGACCGTTTTGGATTGAACTCACCACTTCGTTGTGACGTATGAGGGATTTCGGCCATTTTCTAAAAGAATGAGTACTTTTATATTTGGAACGCTTGGGTAGTCGGCATACGAAGAATCGAGCGTAACTTTTGCACACGGTGTCCGTTTTGGGCCCATAAGTACTTTTTGGAAATGTAGCGACCGTTTTGGATTGAACTCGCCACTTCGTCGTGACGTATGAGGAATTTCGACCATTTTTCGAAAGAATGAGCACTTTTATATTTAGAAAGCTTCGATAGTCAGCGTACGAAGAATCGAGCGTAACTTTTGCACCGAATGTCCATTTTGGGCAAGTAAGTACTTTTTGGAAATGTAGCGACCGTTTTGGATTGAACACACCACTTCGTCGTGACGTATGAGGGATTTCAACCATTTTTCAAAAGAATGAGCACTTTTATATTTGGAAAGCTTCGATAGTCGGCGTACGAAGAATCAAGGGTAACTTTTGCACCGAATGTCCGTTTTGGGCCCGTAGTACTTTTTGGAAATGTAGCGACTGTTTTGGATTGAACTCACCACTTCGTCGTGACGTATGAGGGATTTTGGCCATTTTTCGNGACTGTTTTGGATTGAACTCATGACTTCGTCGTGACGTTCGAGGGATTTCAGCCATTTTTCGAAAGAATGAGCACTTTTATATCTGGAACGCTTGGATCGTCGACGTACGAAGAATTGAGCGTAACTTTTGCACACGGTGTCAGTTTTGGGCCCATAAGTACTTTTTGGAAATGTAGCGACCGTTTTGGATTGAACTCACCACTTCGTCGTGACGTATGAGGGATTTTGGCCATTTTACGAAAGAATGAGCACTTTTATATCTGGAACGCTTGGATCGTCGGCGTGCGAAGAATCGAGCGTGACTTTTGCACACGGTATCCAGTTTGGGCCCATAAGTACTTTTTGGAAATGTAGCGATCGTTTTGGATTGAACTCACCACTTCGTCGTGACGTATGAGGGATTTTGGCCATTTTACGAAAGAATGAGCACTTTTATATCTGGAACGCTTGGATCGTCGGCGTGCGAAGAATCGAGCGTGACTTTTGCACACGGTATCCAGTTTGGGCCCATAAGTACTTTTTGGAAATGTAGCGACCGTTTTGGATTGAACTCACCACTTCATCGTGACGTACGAGGGATTTTGCCCATTTTTTGAAAGAATGAGGACTTTTATATTTAGAACGCTTGGATAGTCAGCGTACGAAGAATCGAGCGTAACTTTTACACACGGAGTCCGTTTTGGGCCCACAAGTACTTTTTTTGGAAATGTAGCAACCGTTTTGTGTTGAACTCAATTCTTCGTCGTGACGTATGAGGGATTTTGGTCATTTTTCTAAAGAATGAGTACTTTTATATTTGGAACGCTTGGATAGTCGGCGTACGAAGAATCGAACGTAACTTTTGCACAGGATGTCCATTTTGGGCCGGTAAGTACTTTTTGGAAATGTATCGACTGTTTTGTATTGAACTCACCACTTCGTCGTGACGTATGATGAATTTTGGTCATCTTTCGAAAGAATGAGCACTTTTATATTTGGAACGCTTGGATAGTCGGCGTACGAAGAATCGAGCGTAACTTTTGCACCGGATGTTCGTTTTGGGCCCATAAGTACTTTTTGGAAATGTAGCGATCGTTTTGGATTGAACTCACCACTTCGTCGTGATGTATGAGCGATTTCGGCAATATTTCGAAAGAATGAGCACTTTTATATTTGGAACGCTATGATAGTCGGCGTACGAAGAATCTAGCGTAACGTTTGCACACGGAGTCCTTTTTGGGCCCATAAGTACTTTTTGGAAATGTAGCGACCGTTTTGGATTGAACTCACCACTTCGTCGTGACGTTTGAGGGATTTTGCCCATTTCTTGAAAGAATGAGCACTTTTATATTTGGAACGCTTGGATAGTCGGTGTGCGAAAAATCGAGCGTAACTTTTGTACACGTGTCCGTTTTGGGCCAATAAGTACTTTTTGGAAATGTAGCGACCATTTTGGATTGAACTCACCACTTCATAGTGACGTATGAGGGATTTTGGTCGTTTTTCAAAAGAATGAGCACTTTTATATTTGGAACGCTTGGATAGTCGGCGTATAAAGAATCGAACGTAACTTCTGCACTGGATGTCCGTTTTGGGCCCATAAGTACTTTTTCGAAATGTAGCGACCGTTTTGGATTGAACTCACCACTTCATCGTGACGTATGAGGGATTTGGGCCATTTTTCAAAAGAGTGAGCACTTTTATATTTGGAACGCTTGGATAGTCGGCGTGCGAAGAATCGAGCGTAACTTTTGCACACGGTGTCCATTTTAGGCCCATAAGTACTTTTTGGAAATGTAGCGACCGTTTTGGATTGAACTCGCCACTTCGAAAGAATGAGCACTTTTATATTTGGAAAGATTTGATAGTCGGCGTACGAAGAATCGAGCGTAACTTTTGCACCGAATGTCCATTTTGGGCCCGTAAGTACTTTTTGGAAATGTTGCGACCGTTTTGGATTGAACACACCACTTCGTTGTGACGTATGAGGGATTTCAACCATTTTTCGAAAGAATGAGCACTTTTATATTTGGAAACCTTCGATAGTCGGCGTACGAAGAATCGAGCGTAACTTTTGCACCGAATGTCCATTTTGGGCCCATAAGTACTTTTTGGAAATG
>NW_019232270.1:0-2711 GCF_002742605.1 Olea europaea var. sylvestris
CTTCAATGCGTTAATAGGATATATAATGACGTGGCAAATGAGTTGGCCCAGATGGCCTCAGGGTACTCAAAGGTTTTAAATTGAAAGTCTACTTGTGAGTATAGAACCATATTGCCTATAATCCAAAGAAGGGCGAGAAGGATTGAATTTCATTGCATACAAGATGGAGATGCAATGGATTGGAGGACAGAGATTAAAAAGTTCCTTAAAAAGCCTAATAAAGAAAATAGTAGAAAAATAAACCTGCGTTTGCTAAACTATACACTAATAGATGAAGAGTTGTTTAAGAAATGCTCTGATGGTATATTACTAAAATGTGTAAGTTTGCAAGAAGTCAGGACGATCATGGCTGAAGTGCATAAAGGGATATGTGGAGCTCATCAAGCTGGCCAAAGGATGAGATGGTTAATTATTAGGAGTAGATTTTTTGGCCAAAGATGGGAGAATTATGCGTTCAGTGTGCAAAGAGTTGTTTAGCATGCTAAAAGCATGGTCCAATACAAAGGGCGCCAGCACGAGAGATGACACCTATTATTAAATCTTGGCCATTTAAGGGTTGGGCGATAGACCTGATAGGAAAGATTTATCTCCCATCGTCCAAGCAACATACTTTTGTTATAGTTGCAACTGATTATTTCACTAAGTGGTACCTTTAAAGGAGATCACCCAAAAGAATGTCATAGAATTTATCCGTGATCACATTATTTATAGATTTGGAATTCCACAAACTTTGATGGTAGATCACGGAACATCTTTGAATGGGGATCAAGTGAATAAATTCTTGAGTGAGTTTGGGGTTAAATTAGTGAACTCCATACCATCTTATGCTCAATCCAACGGACAAGCAGAATCTTTTAATAAGATTCTAAAAAATATCATAAGATAAATGATAGATGAAAATGTCAGAAATTGGCACGAATATCTAAACAAGGCCTTATGGGCTTATAGGACGTCGCCTCGGTTAAGTACAAAAATTACTCCTTTCCAACTTACTTATGGACAATATGCCGTTTTGCCTATGAAAATCAACGTGCAATCGATCAGAGTGTGTTTGCAACATAAGTTAAGTGGTGATGGGTATACCGAATCACTAGTTCAAAACTTATTAGAGTTGGACGAATTAAAGTTAGACGTCCTAGATAGATTGCAAGTTCAAAAACGGAGAATGGTTAAATTTTATAATAAAAAAGTTATAGCCAAGTCGTTCAGCCTGGGCTAATTGGTTTGAAAAACAGTACTCCCTTTGGATAGCAAAGATCCAAAGTATAGCAAATGGTCGCCCAATTGGGAAGTACCATATAAAGTAAATAATGTGTTGCCTAATGGAGCCTATCATTTGGAAGATTTAGACGGCACCACGCACATGAGGTTTATTAATGGCAAATATTTAAAAAAATATGTTCCTTCCTTATGGGAAAGTGAACAAATAAAAGCGTAATCAAATCGCATTGAACAATCGTAGAGTAAAAAGAGCCAGAGCGAAATACGTTCAAATAAATTCCTTTATTATCAAATGTTCATTACAAAGCTGCAAAATACAAGATGCTAAATGCTCTATAAACTACAATTAAGAGCAAACTAATCTCCCGGTCGATCGTCGAGTAAGAGGGTGTACTAGCCTTGATCGCCATCCCGATCGCACTGCTGCAAAGGCAACCAGAGAGACCGAGAAGCACTCTCAGCAAGCAAAAAGGAAGATGAAGCATCTTCGCATCGCCTTCCTAAATGCATCGCTGCAATGACGGGCAAGGAGGCTGAGAAGCACTCTCAACAAGCAAGGTGGCTTGCAGGCGTCCTCAAAAATTGTCTTCCATCATTGAACTCCTTGTAAGGAACATGGAGACGATGGGAAGAACTTCGCTGGCCAAAGAATATTTCCTATTTCTCCCATACCAAAGGTGACATTAAGAAAGATGGCAAAATGGGCGGATCAAATGATCCATTTCCATGGAAGACGAAGGTTTTGGATCGATTGTCAAAATGCCAAACAATGGCAGCAAATTGGTTTTGAAGAAGAAAATGGAAGTGAAAATGACAAGTCTGGAATATAAGTGCATTTATAGAGGCAAGAAGGTGAAGAGACAGAATATGAACAACCGCATTCGTGCCTAGTAACTAGAATCAAATGGCCCGAAATCTTAAGGAAAGAGACAGAAAATACTAAGAGAAAATGTGCAAAAATTTTAGTATAAAGCAGTTAAATGCTTGAACGATTGACAATTAAAAGACAAACGTCAATAAATACACAAGAAGTTAAAATAGTTATTCATTAACGATGATGGCTGCTGTTATGATCAAAATTAGCAATGAATATCAGTACAAGGTTACAAAGGGAAAGTCAATACGAAATTACAAAAAGAAAAAGTTAAGGCATTATATGTCTTAATTACAATTCACCCCATACCAAACGAATTCTTTCCCTAAGTCTCCCCCAGTCCTCGCTCTGTCGAGAAGAAGTGATATTCAATTCAGCCACAACATCATCATCAACTTCCAGCTTCTTATACTGCTCGACCAAAGACTTGGTTCGCTCAATTCCTTGGGAGGCATTACACTTTTTAGCAGCCATTCTCACCTTGCAGTCGTCCATTTTGGCTTGAAGATCCTTCATCTGTGCAGCCAAACTAATCATCAAAGAGTCTTCAATCATGACTTCAGAAGAGATTTCTTTCAATTCGTCCTCAGCTTTGTTGATCTCCAGAAGTAAAGAT
>NW_019232271.1:0-2711 GCF_002742605.1 Olea europaea var. sylvestris
TTGGCACGTTGTTAAACACTTGCATTGTTGTCAAGTGTCAATTGGATGGAAAAATTATTTTAAATTTAAACTGTACAACAGGGTAATGTCACGTGGCAAAGTGAAAACTAAAGTGTACATGTAGCATGGTTCATACTGATAGAACTTTGCTATTTGTACACCAATTTTTGACACATTGTTTGACACTTTCATTGTTGTCAAGTGTCAATTGGATGGGAAAACTGTTTGAAATTTATACTGTCCAATAGGGCAACGTCACTTCGCAAAGTGTAAACTAGATTGTGTACACCATAGTGTACATGAAGTGTCCAATAGGGTAATATCACGTGGTAAAGTGTACACTATAGTGTAAATGTAGCAAGGTTCTTACTTGAACTTTGCTATTTATACACTGATTTTTGACACATTGTTCGACACTTGCATTGTTGTCATGTGTCAATTGGATGTGAAAATTATTTGAAATTTAAACTGTCTAACAAGGTAATGACCTATGGCAAAGTGAAAACCAAATTGTACACCATAGTGTACAGGTCGCAAGGTTCTTACCAAAGTGTGCACCATAGTGTACATGTAGTGAGGTTCTTATCGACTGAACTTTGCTGTTTGTACACTATTTTTGACACGTTGTTTGACACTTGCATCGTTGTGAAGTGTCCATTGGATGGGAAAATTGTTAGAAATTTAAACTATCAAAACGGGTAATGTCATGTGGCAAAGTGTAAACTAAAGTGTACATCATAGTGTACCAGTAGCAAGGTTCTTACCGATTGAACTTTGTTATTTCTACACTAATTTTTAATACGTTGTTTGACACTTGCATTGTTATCAAGTGTCAATTGGATGGGAAAACTATTTGAAATTTAAACTGTCCAACAGGACAATATCACGTGGCAAAGTGTAAATTAAAGTGTACATCGTAGTGTACATATAGCAAGGTCCTTACCGATTGAACTTTGCGATTTGTACACTGATTTTTGATACGTTGTTTGACACCTGCATTGTTGTCAGGTGTCAATTGGACTGGAAAACTATCTAACAAGGTAATGTCACGTGACAAAGTGTAAACTAAAGTGTACAACATAGTATACTTGTAGCAAGGTTCTTACCAATTGAGCTTTGCTATTTCTACACTAATTTTCGATACTTTGTTTGACACTTGCATTATTGTCAAGTGTCAATTGGATGAGAAAACTGTTTGAAATTTAAGCTGTCCAACAGGACAATGTTACGTGGTAAAGTGTAAATTAAAGTATACAACATAGTGCACATGTAGCAAGGTCTTTTCTGATTGAACTTTGATATTTGTACACTGATTTTTGACATGTTGTTTGACACTTGCATTATTGTCAGGCGTCAATTAGATGGAAAAATAGTTTGAAATTTTAACTGTCCAACAAGACAATGTCACATGGTAAAGTGTAAATTAAAGTGTACAACATAGTGCACATGTAGCGAGGTCCTTTCCGATTGAACTTTGATATTTGGACACTAATTTTTGACATGTTGTTTGACACTTGCATTCATGTCAAGTGTCAATCGGATGGGAAAACTGCTTGAAATTTAAACCGTCCAACAGGGTAATGTCATGTGGCAATGTGTAAACTAAAGTGTACACCATAGTCTACGTGTAGAACGGTTCGAAACGATTGAACTTTACTATTTGTAAGCTGATTTTTGGCACGTTTGACACTTGCATTGTTGTCAAGTTTCAATTTGATGGGAAAACTGTTTGAAATTTAAACTGTCCAACAGGGTTATGTCACATGGTAAATTGTAAACTTAAGAGTACACCATAGTGTACATCTAGCAAGGTTCTTATTGATTGAACTTTGCTATTTGTACACTGATTTTTGACACGTTGTTCAACAGTTGCATTGTTGTCAAGCGTCAATTGGATGGAAAAACTATTTGAAATTTAAACTCTCCAACAGCGTAATGTCACGTGGCAAAGTGTAAAATAAAGTGTACATGTAGCAAGGTCCTTTCCGATTGAACTTTGGTACTTGTAAACTAGTTTTTGATAAGTTGTTTGACACTTGTATTGTTGTCAAGTGTTAATCGGATGAGAAAATAGTTTGAAATTTAAGTTGTCCAATAGGGTAGTGTCCCTTGGAAAATGTAAATTAAAGTGTACACCATAGTGTACATGTGGCAAGGTCCTTACCGATCGAACTTTGTTATCTATACATTAAATTTGGACACGTTGTTTGACAATTGCATTGTTTTCAATTGTCAATTGGATTGGAAAATAGTTTGAAATTTAAACTGTCCAACAGGGTAATGTCACGTGGTAAAGTGTAAACTAATGTGTAAATTAAAATGTACACCATAGTGTACATGTCGCAAGGTTCATATCGATTGAACTTTGCTATTTGTAAACTAATTTTTGACAAGTTGTTTTACACTTGCATTGTTGTTAAGTGTCAATCGGATGGGAAAACTAATTGAAATTGAAGCTGTCCAACAAGGTAATATCACATGGAAAATGTAAATTAAAGTGTACACCGTAGTGTACATGTGACAAAGTCCTTTCCGATTGAACTTTGCTATTTGTACTCTAATTTTTGACACGTTATTTGACACTTGCATTGTTATCAAGTGTCAATTGGATTAGAAAACTGTTTGAAATTTATAATGTCCAACAGGGAAATGTCACATGGCAATGTGTAAACTAAAGTTTACACCATAGTGTACATGTAGCAAGGTCCTTC
>NW_019232272.1:0-2710 GCF_002742605.1 Olea europaea var. sylvestris
AATGGGTAAAATCCCTCATACGTCACAACGAAGTTGTGAGTTCAATCCAAAACAGTCGCTACATTTCCAAAAAGTACTTATGGGCCCGAAACGGACACCGTTCGTAAAAGTTACGTTCAATTCTTCGTACGCCGACTATCCAAGAGTTCAAAATATTCAAGTGCTCATTTTTTCAAAAAATGGCTAAAATCCCTCATACGTCACGACGAAGTTGTGAGTTCAATCCAAAACGGTCGCTACATTTCCAAAAAGTACTTATGGGCCCTAAACGGAGACCGTTTGCAAAAGTCAAGCTCAATTCCTCATACACCGACTCTCCAAGCGTTACAAATATGGAAGCGCTCATTCTTTAGAAAAAGGCCGAAATCCCTAATACGTCACGACGAAGTCTTGAGTTCAATCCAAAACGATCGCTACATTTTCAAAAAGTACTAATGGGCCCGAAACGGACACCGTGGCGTTCCAAATATGGAAGTGCTCATTCTTTCAAAAAATGGCGAAAATCCCTCGTACGTCACGACGAATTGTGAGTTCAATCCAAAACTATCCCTACATTTCCAAAAAGTACTTATGGGCCCAAGACGGACACCGTGCGCAAAAGTTACGTCAATTCTTCATACGCCGACTATCCAAACTTTCCAAATATGCAAGTGCTCGTTCTTTCAAAAAATGGGTAAAATCCCTCATACGTCACGACGAAATGGTGAGTTCAATCCAAAACGGTCGCTACATTTCCAAAATGTGCTTATGGGCCAAAAACGGACACCGTGCGCAAAAGTTACGCTCAATTCTTTGTACGCCGACTATCCAAGCATTCCAAATATTCAAGTGCTCATTCTTTCAAAAAAAGGCTAAAATCCCTCATACGTCACAACGAAGTTGTGAGTTCAATCCAAACCGATCGCCACATTTCCAAAAAGTACTTATGGGCCCAAAACGGACACCGTGCGTAAAAGTTACGCTCAATTCTTCGTACGCCTACTATCCAAGCGTTCCAAATATGCAAGTGCTCATTCTTTCAAAAAATGGCTAAAATCCCTCATACGTCACGACGAAGTTGTGAGTTCAATCCAAAACGGTCGGTGCATTTCCAAAAGTACTTATGGGCCCAAAATGGACACCATGCGCCAAAGTTACTCTCAATTCTTCGTACGCCGACTATCCAAGCGTTCCAAATATACAAGTGCTCATTCTTTCAAAAAATGGCTAAAACCCCTCATCCGTCACGACGAAGTTATGAGTTCAATCCAAAACGTTCGCTACATTTCCAAAAAGTACTTATGGGCCCAAAACGGACACCGTTCGTAAAAGTTATGTTCAATTCTTCGTACGCCGACTATCCAAGCGTTCCAAATATTCAAGTGCTCATTCTTTCAAAAAATGGCTAAAATCCCTCATACGTCACAACGAAGTTGTGAGTTCAATCCAAAACGGTCGCTACATTTCCAAAAAGTACTTATGGGCCCAAAACGGACACCGTTGCAAAAGTTACGCTCAATTCTTCGAACGCCGACAATCCAAGCGTTCCAAATATGCAAGTGCTCGTTCTTTCAAAAAATGGGTAAAATCCCTCATACGTCACAACGAAGTTGTGAGTTCAATCCAAAACAGTCGCTACATTTCCAAAAAGTACTTATGGTCCCAAAACGGACACCATGCGCAAAAGTTACGCTCAATTCCTTGTACGCCGACTCTCCAAGCGTTACAAATATGGAAGCTCATTCTTTAGAAGAAAGCCCGAAATTCCTCATACGTCACGACGAAGTTGTGAGTTCAATCCAAAACGGTCGCTACATTTCCAAAAATTACTTATGGGCCCAAAACGGACACCGTGCGCAAAAGTTACTCTCAATTCTTCGTACGCCGACTATACAAGCGTTCCAAATATGCAAGTGCTCAGTCTTTCAAAAAATGGCTAAAATCCCTCATACGTTACGACGAAGTTGTGAGTTCAATCCAAAACGGTTGGTGCATTTCCAAAAGTACTTATGGGCCCAAAACGGACACCATGCGCCAAAGTTACTCTCAATTCTTTGTACGCCGACTATCCAAGCGTTCCAAATATACAAGTGCTCATTCTTTCAAAAAATGGCTAAAACCCCTCATACGTTACGACGAAGTTGTGAGTTCAATCCAAAAGGTCGCTACATTTCCAAAAAGTACTTATGGGCCCGAAACGGACACCGTTCGCAAAAGTTACGTTCAATTCTTCGTACGCCGACTATCCAAGAGTTCAAAATATTCAAGTGCTCATTCTTTCAAAAAATGGCTAAAATCCCTCATACGTCACGACGAAGTTGTGAGTTCAATCCAAAACGGTTGCTACATTTCCAAAAAGTACATATGGGCCCAAAATGGACAACGTTCGCAAAAATTACGTTCAATTCTTCGTACGCCGACTATCCAAGCGTTCCAAATATTCAAGTGCTCATTCTTTCAAAAAATGGCTAAAATCCCTCATACGTCACGACGAAGTAGTGAGTTCAATCCAAAACGGTCGCTACATTTCCAAAAAGTACTTATGGGTCCAAAACGGACACCGTTCGCAAAAGTTACGTTCAATTCTTCGTACGACGACTATCCAAGCGTTCCAAATATTCAAGTGCTCATTCTTTCAAAAAATGGCTAAAATCCCTCATACATCACGACGAAGTAGTGAGTTCAATCCAAAACGGTCGCTACATTTCCAAAAAGTACTTATGGGCCCAAA
>NW_019232273.1:0-2710 GCF_002742605.1 Olea europaea var. sylvestris
GGTTGATTGGAAGCAAAAATCGCGCCGGGGGCAAATTCGTCTTTTTTCCTGACTGTGTCGGAATGGGCTCAAATTTGACAGGTGATCGGGAACAAAAATCGCGCGGGGGCAATTTCATCATTTTTCGCGACTGTGTCGTTATGGGCTCAAATTTGACAGGTTGATCGGGAACAAAAATCACGCCGGGGGCAATTTCGTCATTTTTCGCGACTGTGTCGAAATTGGCTAAAATTTGACAGGTTTATCGGAAACAAGAATCGCAACGGGGCAATTTCGTCATTTTTGCAATTGTGTCGGAATGGGCTCAAATTTGACAGGTTGATCGGGAAAAAAAATCGCGTAGGGGACAATTTCTTTATTTTTCGCGACTGTGTCGAAATAGGCTCAAATTTGAAAGGTTGATCGGAAATAAAAATCGCGCCCAGGGCAATTTCGTCATTTTTCGCGACTGTGTCGGAATGGGCTAAAATTTGACAGGTTGATCGGAAACAAAAATCGCGTCGGAGGCAATTTCGTCATATTTTGAATTGATTGGAAACAAAAATTGCGCCGAGGGCAATTTCGTCATTTTTCGCTACTGTGTCGGAATGGAATGAAATTTGGCAGGTTCATCGGAAAGAAAAATTGCGCTGGGGGTAATTCCGTCATTTTTCGCAACTGTGTCGGAATGGTCTAAAATTTGACTGGTTCATCGGAAACAAAAATCGCGCCGGGGGCGAATTCGTCATTTTTCGCGACTGTGTCGGAATGGACTCAAATTTGACAGGTTGATCGGAAACAAAATCCGCGCCGGTGGCCATTTCGTCATTTTTCGCCACTGTGTCTGAATGGGCTGAAATTTGCCTGGTTGATCGGAAACAAAATCCGCGCCCATGGGCAATTTCATCATTTTTCGCGACTGTGTCGTAATGGGCTAAATTTGACAGGTTGATCGGAAACAAAAATCGCGCCGGGGGCAATTTCGTCATTTTTTGCAATGGTGTCGGAATGGGCTCAAATATGACAGGTTGATCAGGAACAAAAACCGCGCCGGGGCGATTTCGTCATTTTTCGCGACTGTGTCGGAATGGACTCAAATTTCACAGGTTGATCGGAAACAAAAACCATGCCGGGTGCCATTTCGTCATTTTTCGCGACTGTGTCGGAATGGGCTAAAATTTGACTGGTTGATCGGAAACAAAAATCGCGCCGGGGGCAAATTCGTATTTTTTCGCGACTGTGTCGGAATGGGCTCAAACTTGACAGGTTGATCGGGAACAAAAATCGAGTCGGGGGCAATTTCGTCATTTTTCGCGACTGTGTCGAAATTGGCTAAAATTTGACAGGTTTATCGGAAACAAGAATCGCGCCGGGGGCAATCTCGTCATTTTTGCAATGGTGTAGGAATGGGCTCAAATTTGACAGGTTGATCGGGAACAAAAATCGCGTCGGGGACAATTTCTTCATTTTTCGCGACTGTGTCGGAATAGGCTCAAATTTGACTGGTTGATCGAAAATAAAAATCGCGCCCAGGGCAATTCGTCATTTTTCGCGACAGTGTCGGAATGGGCTAAAATTTGATAGGTTGATCGGAAACAAAAATCGCGCCGGAGTCAATTTCGTCATATTTTAAATTGATTGGAAACAAAAACCGCGCCGAGGGCAATTTCGTCATTTTTCGCGACTGTGTCGAAATTGGCTAAAATTTGACGGGTTGATCGGAAAAAAAAACCGCGCCGAGGGCAATTTCGTCATTTTTCGCGACTGTGTCGGAATGGTCTAAAATTTGGCTGGTTGATCGGAAACAAAAACCTGCGCCAGGGGCAATTTCGTCATTTTTCGCGACTGTGTCGGAATTGCTAAAATTTGACAGGTTGATCGGAAACAAAAATCGATCCGGGGGCAATTTCGTCATTTTTCGCGAATGTGTCGGAATGGACTAAAATTTGACAGGTTGATCGGAAACAAGAATCGCGCCGGCGGCAATTTCGTCATTTTTTGCAATGGTGTCGGAATGGGCTCAAATTTGACGGGTTGATCGGGAACAAAAATCGCGCCGGGGGCAATTTCGTCACTTTTCGCGACTGTGTCAGAATGGACTCAAATTTGACAGGTTGATCGGAAACAAAAACCATGCCGGGTGCAATTTCGTCATCTTTCGCGACTGTGTCGGAATGGGCTAAAATTTGACTGTTGATCGGAAACAAAAATCGCCCCGAGGGGAATTTCGTCATTTTTCGCGACTGTGTCGGAATGGGCTAAAATTTGACAGGTTGATCGGAAACAAGAATCGCGCCGGGGGCAATTTCGTCCTTTTTTGCAATGGCGTCAGAATGGGCTCAAATTTGACAGGTTGATCGGGAACAAAAACCGCGCCGGGGCAATTTCGTCATTTTTCGCGACTGTGTCGAAATTGGCTAAAATTTGACAGGTTTATCGGAAACAAGAATCGCGCCGGGGGCAATTTCGTCCTTTTTCGGGACTGGGTCGGAATGGGCTCAAATTTGACAGGTTGATCGGGAACAAAAATCGCGCCGGGGGCAATTTCGTCATTTTTCGCGACTGTGTCGGAATGGGCTAAAATTTGAATGGTTGATCGGAAACAAAAACCGCGCCGGGGGCAAATTCGTCATTTTTCGCGACTGTGCCGGAATGGGCTCAAACTTGACAGGTTGATCGGGAACAAAAATCGCGTCGGGGGCAATTTGGTCATTTTTCGCGACTGTGTCGG
>NW_019232274.1:0-2710 GCF_002742605.1 Olea europaea var. sylvestris
CGGTTTTGCGTTGTTAATTTTCTGTCCAACACATCTTCAACCTGACATAATTAATACGTAAATTAATTATTTGGAGGCCTAAACGCAGGAATTTGGCTAAAATCCCGTGATACCGGGCCTGTGCTGAGAGTCCAATTTTTGGGGCCGTTTCCAATCAACCTGCCAAATTTCAGCCCATTCCGACACCGCCGTGACAAATGACGAAATTGCCCCCAGTTGCGATTTTTCTTTGTTAATTTTCTGTCCAACACTTCTTCAACCTGACATAATTAATACGAAAATTAATTATTCAGAGGCCTAAACGAAGGAATTTGGCTAAAATTTCTTGATCTCGGGTCTTTGCCCGACTCCAATTTCCAGGGCCGTTTCCAATCAACCGGTCAAATTTCGGCCCGTTCTGACACCGTCACGACAAATGACGTAATTGCCCTTGGTGCAGTTTTACGTTGTTAATTTTCTGTCTAACACTTCTTTAACCTGACATAATTAATATAGAAATCAATTATTCGGAGGCCTAAACGATGAAATTGGGCTAAAATCTCGTGATCCCGAGTCTGTGCCCCGAGTCCAATTTCTGGGGCTGTTTCCAATCAACCTGCCAAATTTCGGCCCATTTCGACACTGTCGCGACAAATGTAAAAATTGCCCCTGGTGCGGTTTTACGTTGTTAATTTCTGTCTAGCCTGACATAATTAATAGGGAAATTAATTATTCGGGGGCCTAAACGAAGGAATTTGGCTAAAATCCCGTGATCCCGGGCCTGTGCCCCGAGTCCAATTTCTCAGGTTGTTTCCAATCAACCTGCCAAATTTCGACCCATTTCGACAACGTCGTGACAAATGATGAAATTGCCCCTTGTGCGATTTTTCTTTTTTAATTTTTTGTCCAACACTTCTTCAACCTGACATAATTAATACGAAAATTAATTATTCGGAGGCCTAAATGTAGGAATTTGGCTAAAATCCCGTGATCTCTGGACTATGCCCGACTCCAATTTCTGAGGCCGTTTCCAATCAACCAACCAAATTTTGGCCCAATCTGACACTGTCGTGAGAAATGACAAAATTATCCCTGGTGCAGTTTTGCGTTGTTAATTTTCTGTCCAACACATCTTCAACTTGACATAATTAATACGAAATTAATTATTCGGAGGCCTAATAGAAGGAATTTGGCTAAAATTCTGTGATCCCGGGTCTGTGCCCCGAGTCCAATTTCTGTGGACATTTCTAATCAACCTGCCAAATTTCGGCCCACTCCGACACCGTTACGACAAATGACGAAATTTCCCCTAGTACGGTTTTGCGTTGTTAATTTTCTGTCCAACACTTCTTCAACCGGCATAATTAATACGGAAATTAATTGTTCGGAGGCCTTAACGAAGGAATTTGGCTAAAATCTCGTGATCCCGAGTTTGTGCACGACACCAATTTCTTGGGTCATTTCTAATCAACCTGCCAAATTTCGGCCCATTCCGACACCGTCACGACAAATGTCGAAGTTTGGCAGGTTGATTGGAAACGGCCCTAGAAATTGGACTCGGGGTACAGACTTGGGGTTGTGGAATTTTAGCCAAATCCCTTCGTTTAGGCCTCCGAATAATTAATTTTCGTATTAATTATGTCAGGTTGAAGAAGTGTTGGATAGAAAATTAACAAAGAAAAACCGCACCTGGGGAAATTTCGTCATTTGTCGTGATGGTGTCAGTATGGGCCGAAATTTGGTAGGTTGATTGGAAACGGCCTGAGAATTTGGACTCGGGGCATAGACCCGAGATCACGGGATTTTAGCCAAATTCCTTCGTTTAGGCCTCTGAATAATTGATTTCCGTATTAATTATGTCAGGCTGAAGGAGTGTTGGACAGAAAATTAACAATGAAAAACCAGCCCAGGGAAAATATCTTCATTTGTCACGATGGTGTTGGAGTGTGCCGAAATTTGGCAGGTTGATTGGAAAAGGCTCCAGAAATTGGACGCGGGGTACCGAGCAGGGATCACAGGATTTTGGCCAAATTCCTTCGTTTAGGCCTCCAAATAATTAATTTTCGTATTAATTATGTCAGGTTAAAGATGTGTTGGACAGAAAATTAACAACGCAAAACCACACCAGGGCAAATTCGTCATTCGTTGCGACGGTGTCGGAATGGGCCGAAATTTGGCAGGTTGATTGGAAACGACCCCAAAAATTGGAGTCGAAACACAGACCCGGGATCACGGGATTTTGGCCAAATTCCTTCCTTTAGGCCTCCGAATAATTAATTTCCGCATTAATTATGTCAGGTTAAATATGTGTTGGACAGAAAATTAACAACGCAAAATCGCACTAGGGGCAATTTTGTCATTTGTCGCGACGGTGTCAGAATTGGCCGAAATTTGGCAAGTTGATTGGAAACCGCCCTGAAATTGGACTCGGGGCACAGACCCGGGATCACGGGATTTTAGCCAAATCCTTTCATTTAGGCCTCCGAATAATTAATTTCCGTATTAAATATGTCAGGTTGAAGAGGTGTTTGATAGAAAATTAACAAAGACAAATCGTATCAGGGGAAATTTCGTCATTTGTCGCGACGGTGTCGGAACGGGCCGAAATTTGGCAGGTTGATTGGAAACGGCCCCAGATTTTGGACTCAGAGCACAGACCCGGGATCACTAGATTTTAGCCAAATTCCTTCATTTAGGCCTCCGAATAATTAATTTCCGTATTAATTATGTC
>NW_019232275.1:0-2710 GCF_002742605.1 Olea europaea var. sylvestris
CCGGGGGCAATTTCGTCATTTTTCTCGACTGTGTCGGAATGGGCTAAAATTTGACAGGTTGATCGGAAACAAAAATCGCGCCGCGACAACTTCGTCATTTATCGCGACTGTGTCGGAATTGGATAAAATTTGATAGGTTGATCGGAAACAAAAATCGCGCCGGGGGCAATTTCGTCATTTTTCTCGACTGTGTCGGAATGGGCTCAAATTTGAAAGTATTATCGGGAACAAAAATCGCACCTGGGGCAATTTCGTCATTTTTCTCGACTGTGTCGAAATTGACTGAAATTTGGCAGTTTGATCTGAAATAAAAATCGCGCCGGGGGCAATTTCATTATTTTTCTCGACTGTGTCGGAATGGGCTCAAATTTGACAGGTTGATCGGAAACAGAAATCGCGCCGGGTGTAATATCATCATTTTTCGCGACTGTGTCGGAATTGGCTGAAATTTGACTTGTTGATCGGAAACAAAAACTGCGCCGGGGGCAATTTCATCTTTTTTCTCGACTGTGTCGTAATTGGTTGAAATTTGGCAGTTTGATCGGGAACAAAAACTGCACCGGGGGCAATTTCGTCATTTTTCTCGACTGTGTCGGAATTGACGGAAATTTGGCAGTTTGATCTGAAATAAAAATCGCGCCAGGGGCAATTTCGTCAATTTTCTCGACTGCGTCGGAATTGGCTGAAATTTGACGGTTTGATCGGAAATAAAAATCGCGCCGGGGCAATTTCGTCATTTTTCTCAACTGTGTCGGAATGGGCTAAAATTTGACAGGTTGATCGGAAACAAAAATCGCACCGCGGCAATTTCGACACTTTTCGCGACTGTGTCGGAATTGGATAAAATTTCACAGGTTGATCGTAAACAAAAATCGCGCCGGGAGCAATTTCGTTATTTTTATCGACTGTGTCGGAATGGGCTCAAATTTGACAGGTTGATCGGGGACAAAAATAGCGCCGGGTGTAATGTCGTCATTTTTCGCGACTGTGTCGGAATTGGCTAAGATTTGATTGGTTGATCGGAAACGAAAACCGCGCCGGGGCAATTTCGTCATTTTTCTCGACTGTGTCGGAATTGGCTGAAATTTGGCAGTTTGATCGGAAACAAAAATCGCGTCGCGGCAATTTCGTCATTTTTTGCGACTTTGTCGGAATTGGATAAAATTTGACAGGTTGATCGAAAACAAAAATCGCGCCGGGGGCAATTTCGTCATTTTTCTCGACTGTGTCGGAATGGGCTCAAATTTGACAGGTTGATCGGGAACAAAAGTAGCGCCGGGTGTAATTTCGTCATTTCTCGGGACTATGTCGGAATTGCCTAAAATTTGACTGGTTGATTGATAACAAAAACCGCGCCGGGGGCAATTTCGTAATTTTTCTCGACTGTGTCGGAATTGGCTGAAATTTGGCAGTTTGATCGGAAATAAAAATCGTGCCGGGGGCAATTTCGTCATTTTTCTCGACTGTGTCGGAATGAGTTTAAATTTGACAGGTTTGTCGGGAACAAAAACTGCGCCGAGTGTAATTTCGTCATTTTTCGCGATTGTGTCGGAATTGGCTAAAATTTGACTTGTTGGTAGGAAACAAAAATCGCGCCGGGGGCAATTTCGTCGTTTTTCTCGACTGTGTCGGAATTTACTGAAATTTGACAGTTTGATCGAAAATAAAAATCGCACCGGCGGCAATTTCGTCATTTTTCTCGACTGTGTTGGAATGGGCTCAAATTTGACAGGTTGATCGAGAACAAAAATAGCGCCGGGTGAGATTTCGTCATTTTTCCCGACTGTGTTGGAATTGGCTAAAATTTGACTGGTTGATCGGAAACAAAATTCGCGTCCGGGGTAATTTCGTCATTTTTCTCGACTGTGTCGGAATTGGCTGAAACTTGGCAGTTTGATCTGAAATAAAAATCGCGCCGGGGGCAATTTCGTCATTTTTCTCGACTGTGTCGGAATTGGCTTAAATTTGACAGGTTGATCGGAAACAAAAATCACGCCGTCGGCAATTCCGCCATTTTCCCGACTTTGTCGGAATGGGCTCAAATTTGAAAGGTTTATCGGGAACAAAAATCGCGCTGGGGGCAATTTCGTCATTTTTCTCGACTGTGTCGGAATGGGCCCAAATTTGACAGGTTTGTCGGGAACAAAAATCGCGCCGGGTGTAATATCGTTATTTTTCGCGATTGTGTCGGAATTGCCTGAAATTTGACTTGTTGATCGGAAACAAAAACCGCGCCGGGGGCAATTTCGCCATTTTTCTCGACCGTGTCGGAATTGGCTGAAATTTGACAGTTTGATCGGAAATAAAAATCGCGCCGGGTCAATTTCGTTATTTTTCTCGACTGTGTTGAAATGGGCTGAAATTTGACAGGTTGATCGGAAACAAAAATCGCGCATGGGCAATTTCGTCATTTTTCTCGACTGTGTCGGAATTGGCTAATATTTGGCGGTTTTATCGGAAATAAAAATCGTGCCGGGTCAATTTCGTCATTTTTCTCGACTGTGTCGGAATGGGCTAAAATTTGACAGGTTGATCGGAAACAAAAATCGCGCCACGACAATTTGGTCATTTTTCGCGACTGTGTCGGAATTGGATATAATTTGATAGGTTGATCCGAAACAAAAATCGCGCCGGGGGCAATTTCGTCATTTTTCTCGACTGTGTCGGAATTGACTGAAATTTGGCAGTTTGATATGAAATAAAAATCGCG
>NW_019232276.1:0-2710 GCF_002742605.1 Olea europaea var. sylvestris
CACTCTGTCACTAAATGTAAGAGAAAAAATTCTGGAAGACAATATGCAAGATTACATCATCCTAATGTCAAAGTCAAATGCTTTACTGAAAAGCCCAAAAGTGTTCTCCAGTGAAAGGAATTTAATAAAACATACCAGAACCACCCCCAACTACAAATGCAAGTCCTTGACCAGATATCTTCTGCCTCAAAAATCCCTGCAGATATAATCGACTTAACAATCAACTATGCCTCACTTTTACAAACAAATTCATGATATTCTACAAGGTAAAGGACAAAAGGCAACAGATCTTGTCTCACCTCAGCACTTGTAATAGCATTACGTGCCCTTGGATCAACTGTATTATTGATTTTGACATCATTGATTGAACAAAGAAATGCATCTGGCTACAAAACAATATTAACAGTCATAATCCAATCAAAATGACAGTTAGCTACGAAGAGTGGGGAAGGGGGAGGCGAAATATAAACTCAAACCAAAACTTTGAGAAAAATGGAAAACAATTTGATCACCAATGTTTATACCTGGCACAACATTTCACCGCCAAATATTGCCAAGTCAATCTGCAGAACAAACATAGATCAGTAACATAATATAGGAAACATTTAATAAGATCTAATCATACTTCATAAACTTTCTAGTGAACCGATATTCAATAATGATGCAAACCGGGATAATTCTTGCTAGAGAAGGAGCGGCAATCCCTACAAATCCATCAGCTGAACCTTTATTTTGGAAAACTATGCTAGTCACACTTTTCCCAAAAAGCCACTGCAACACACCTGCTTCATTTTCAGGTGCATAAACATTTTCCATTTGGACAGAACCAGACATGTAGCACATGGTACCTGTAAAACATCCAGACATAAAAAGCACACAGCAGTGGTAAATATAAAAATAATCAAGAGAAGTAAAAAAGTGGAATAACATGTGTAGGTAACTATTGACAATTAAGCGAACGCATAAGAATTACCCATACTTGACTCACCTAAAAGCTTATTCATCCTTTAAATTACAAATTCAAGCAGAGCTTGGATTAGACAAGCTTCCTGAACAAGACAAAGTGCAGAGATTCTTTCTTCAGCTAGTGTAGTTTACTACTATATGAGCATAAGATTGATCCTTTTCAAGGATACTTTAATAAATTAAGATTCCATCGACCCCTATTTTACTATCAGCTTTTTGATTTATAAAACGTTCAAAATGATGTGGTAATAACTGTCATTCTAAAATTCCATATTTTTTGAATAATTAAGAAAGTTAAAATAGAAATTCCTTTATCTCAAATGGATTATAATAACATGGCATTCTACTTATGGAACAGGCACCTAATAAATTTCCAATAAAAGTGTGAACATTTATTCAGTAGACTCAAAAATTGGGCAAACGGAATTGAACCACTTGATCTACAAGCTTAAGTGATTATAAAGGGTCATGTGTATATCATTTAAATCTTGTCTTTAACACAAGGTTAATTTTTTCCAAATAAAGCCTAACTTGTGAACAATTTCAAATTCCTGAACTTGACATCTTGTATTCAGGATGATCCAAATTCTTAATTTGTCATCTTCTCTACTTCTTACTTTTCTATGGACAGAGCAGTATATTGTGCTTTTATTTTAATTGAATAAAGCCTATCTCTCATTTATACTTTTCGTAAATGAGTGACCACTGTTCTGTTATGGTTGTGGAAAGAAAGAAAGCCAAAATGAAACTTAGTCACTCTGACTTGTCATAAAAAAATCCAGATAGAGATTCACTGCATCCTCAAAATAAGCAAGCTGAGCACAAACAAGCATGTATTATAAGCAGCTTCATTCGTTCCCAGTCCCGCATACCTAATATTTAAATTCACAAGCTACTAAACAGATCCATAGCACCACACAAACTAGATATACTGAATCGAGTACGCAATAGCCATTTTGAGTTGGTAAGTTCAAATAGTTTAAATGGCATGGCATTCACCTGCTCATAGTATTCATTAGCCAAAAGAAATAAGTATGTCCAATCACAGAGTTAGATCTAGAAATTTTATATTAGTGAAACTAATAGGGAATAAACTTAAAAAATCAAGTGAAAGCTTTAATCATTAAAGTGAATAGAACATGGTTGCATATTTAGGAAATAAATAGATAGTAACGTACCAGGCTTTGCGATCACCTTCTCTTGAGGCTTTAACATTATCTAATGAGAAGGGAAAAAATGATCAATGAGAAAGAAAAAAGAATTTCATCCAGCAACAAGAACGAATTATTCGAAGCTACCTGAACTATCTGAGCTTCACCACCCAAAATTTGAAAAGCTGTAACAGCATCTTGTGGGCTCTATAAAACAAATTCCAAACAAAATTACAAGCAACTCCAGAAAAGAACAAGAAACTGGTCATGGAGATGACTACTGGATTAAGGTAGAAATGAACAAACCAATGCTGCTTTTGTTAAAATCAATACTAACCAAAATGGTTTTAATATATTCCTATCTTACATGTTAGGCAGGTCAAGGCACCAGTACTCTTACTCTTAACATTAAATGGTTATCAGACAAAACATTTGAACTTCTCCCCAGGTGGGCCATTAAAGGACGAAACAACTTGAAGTTAGTAGATTTACGGATCTAATTTCCGGACATTTTTTCCTTCTTTTGGAATTTCTAAATAATGTTAATGATAAAACTGTATGCGTTTCTCTCTTTTGTGCATAAAATTAGACAT
>NW_019232277.1:0-2710 GCF_002742605.1 Olea europaea var. sylvestris
TCATGGTGCTTGGTCCAAACATTGAGGAATCTGAACGGTCTAGGCCCTAAATCATCATCAGAAACCCACTGAAGCAGTAAAGGCGAGTGATCAGATGAAGTCCGATTCAAGTGTCTTACTATAAGCTGTCGACAAGAAGCTGCAGCTGTAGAATTAATAAGTACCCTATCCAATCTCTTTCTAACCCGACCATTGGTACAATTATATCGGTTTCCAATGAAACCCGCATCCTCTAAACCACAGTCTAACATCATATCAGAGAAAGCAGTAGTGCCACGATAACGGGTATTATGACCAGTGCACTCTCCATCATGTGTAATAACATTAAAGTCTCCTCTAACTAGCCAAGGATCATCCATATCGAGGGAGATGTGGTGAAGACCCGCCCACAAATCTCTCCTGATAGTAGCATCGCATGACGCATAGACTGGAGTCAAATAGATAGCACGCGCTAGTCTGGGATCCTCAACTCTAATGTGAAGAAACTGGGGATGATCAACAATAACAGTAACATTAGTCCCCGAATTCCAGAAAAACCAGATCTTATTCGATTCATTCTGAGCTCCCATGTCGAAGCGCAGATAGCGTCGTGTATATGCAAAATTCTGTCGCAGAACAAAAGGCTCCAATAGAACTAGAAGATAAACCTGATGAAGCTGTATAAGTTTCTTCAGGCGCCGACGAGTAGCTACACTAGCTACACCTCTCACATTCCAAATGATGGCATTCATAGAGAAGGAGAATGTGAGGAGGTATCATGTGACTGACTCCGAGTGATCCTTCTGCTCGGATGTGGAGTATCAGTAGCCCGTGGGTGTCTCTTCCGAACAACTGGGATAAATCCATCTTCCTCTGTCCTCTCATCCAAACCCACCAAGTCATCAGAAGAAGATCTTCGAAAAGGTCCTTGCTAGTGAACCTCAATCTGAGGTGAGCCCTCTGTATCTGAATGCGCTGACTGCAAAGATGGAATAGATGCCTCCACATTCTGACGACAAATAGGAGGAGAAGAAGTGGAAATAGGTGCCTCAGCCCTACTCGGTGTCGGGCCTGGAATGTAAGAAGCTGTGCTGACTGTGTCCGCTGTAGAATTCTGTGTCTGTGGCCTCTTCAACATCTCATCCAACATAGGATCATAAAATGGAGTGATAGGTGGACTGATAGCCTGAGCAGGAGTTGAAGGAGTGGTAGATGTAACTGGATCTACAACACTGATAACTGGTAAGGCTGTAGCAGAGGGAGGAGCAACTGGAGGAACAGATGGCTGGGTCTGGGCATGTGAGCTAGTGCCAGTAGGTAATGGGACTGATGTGATGACAGTGGACACAGAAAGCGAAATCTGAACTCCAGATGTGCTAGCATTGTGTTGCCTCTTCTGATCTCTCTGAACTGGAATCCATCGCTTTGGAGGTTCAATAACGACCTCCTTTCCTTTACCCTTATCCTTGGCAATCTCTATAGTAGGCTTAAGAACAGGGTCAACAACTAGAGCAGGTGGTGGTGCAGGGCGACAATGCTCCTCAGTATGACCAAAATGTCTGCACCGAAAACAGTAATCTGGCTTCTTCTCATACACAACTGTTTGCCAATATCCTCCACACTTTTCACGCTGAATCCAAATCCTATCTGGAAGCTTATACTCCAAATTAACCTCAATGCATACCCGTGCCTCACTAGGTCGTCGTAAATCTGAAGTGGCCTCATCAATACGTAGTGGGATTTCAATGGCCTTAGCCAGGGCAAACAAACTACTCTTTGCCCGAAAGTGAATGGGCAATAATGGGAACGAAACCCAAACAGGGACAATAGGAGTCTCAGGCTTAGGATTAAAGCTGGGCATCCACTTAAAAACACGCATGAGACAACCATCGATGTACCAAGAGGGCTTGAGAAATAGGCGTGAGTAATCATCCTCATGTGCTAAGTGTATTAGAATATGAGTCGCATCAATAAGTCCAATCATATAATCACCACAAAAACCAAATTTTTGAAAGCTGTCACGTACCTTAATCATGGAGGGCTTGCGACGTGTGAATTTGCCAACAAGAGTAAATTTATACGGTTCAGAAAGAAAGTCCTCTTCTTCCTCGGTAAAGGCAACCGCCGGCTCTCCCATATGCATGAAAGGTTCCTTAGATGTGAACCTATGGTCATTGGAGTCCGGTGGGGCTTGCAAAACCTGTGCAAAAGACTTCCGTTGGCTACGCTCAGCTTGAGAGACTACAGATTTACCAGAAACTGCAGCTGCATATGACTTCCTAGCTTGATTAATTACTGTAGGGACCTCCCGTGGCAAATCCGATGATGGAACTGGGTCCGTAACAAAATTCCCCACATTCTGCTGAAGGGTCACCGGTGCGTGACCACCACGCGCCGGCCGTTGACCGGCGGCGATTTTCCAACGGTGTCAAAAAATTATGATTTTTCACAGGTAGATGCGTAATTTCATGCTGATCATCACGGTATGTTCCGTTTTCCGAAACGAGTTCAGGATTGGCCGAAATCTGCGATTTTCCGAGCGACTGGCCGTAACTTGCGATCGCCGGTGAGGGCGCGTCGGAGGTCGGAATTGGACCATTTTTTAGACGAAGGTTCTCCTTCTCATGGGTAATCAGATGATATGGCGTGTGCATGTGTCTGAGCTCCATAGAGGGTTTAATTGAAAAATCAGAAATCGGCCCCTCGGGATTCGATCTGCCAATTTTGGGCG
>NW_019232278.1:0-2709 GCF_002742605.1 Olea europaea var. sylvestris
AGTCGCGAAAAATGACGAAATTACACCCGACGCAGTTTTTGTTCCCGACAAACCGGTCAAATTTGAGCTCATTCCGACACCGTTGAGAAAAATGACGAAATTGCACACGGCGCGATTTTTATTTCCGATCAAACTGCCAAATTTTTGCCAATTCCGACACAGTCGCGAAAAATAACGAAATTGCCCCCGGCTCAGTTTTTGTTTCCGATCAACCTGTCAAATTTCAGCCCATTCCGACATCGTCGCGAAAAATGACGAAATTGCCCCTGGGGCGGTTTTTGTTTACGATCAACCAGTCAAATTTTAGCCAATTTCGACACAGTCGCGAAAAACGACAAAATTGCCCCGGCTCGATTTTTGTTTCCGATAAACCTGTCAAATTTGAGCCCATTCCGACACAGTCGAGAAAAATGACGAAATTGCCCTCGGCGCGATTTTTATTTCCGATCAAACTACCAAATTTCAGCCAATTCCGACACAGTCGAGAAAAATGACGAAATCGCCCTCGGCGCGATTTTTATTTCCGATCAAACAACCAAATTTCAGCCAATTCCGACACAGTCGAGAAAAATGACGAAATTGCCCCCGACGCGATTTTTGTTTCCGATCAACCTGTCAAATTTGAGCACATTCCGACACAGTCGAGAAAAACGACGAAATTGCCCCCGGCGCGATTTTTATTTCCTATCAACAATTCAAATTTAAGCCAATTCCGACACAGTCGCGAAAAATGACGAAATTACACCCGACGCATTTTTTGTTCCCGACAAACCTGTCAAATTTGAGCTCATTCCGACACAGTCGAGAAAAATGACGAAATTGCACACGGCGCGATTTTTATTTCCGATCAAACTGCCAAATTTCTGCCAATTCCGACACAGTCGCGAAAAATAACGAAATTGCCCCCGGCTCAATTTTTGTTTCCGATCAACCTGTCAAATTTCAGCCCATTCCGACATCGTCGCGAAAAATGACGAAATTGCCCCTGGGGCGGTTTTTGTTTACGATCAACCAGTCAAATTTTAGCCAATTTCGACACAGTCGCGAAAAATGACAAAATTGCCCCGGCTCGATTTTTGTTTCCGATAAACCTGTCAAATTTGAGCCCATTCCGACACAGTCGAGAAAATTGACGAAATTGCCCTCGGCGCGATTTTTATTTCAGATCAAACTACCAAATTTCAGCCAATTCCGACACAGTCGAGAAAAATGCCGAAATCGCCCTCGGCGCGATTTTTATTTTCGATCAAACAACCAAATTTCAGCCAATTCCGACACAGTCGAGAAAAATGACGAAATTGCCCCCGACGCGATTTTTGTTTCCGATCAACCTGTCAAATTTGAGCACATTCCGACACAGTCGAGACAAACGACGAAATTGCCCCCGACGCGATTTTTGTTTCCTATCAACAAGTCAAATTTTAGCCAATTTCGACACAGTCGCGAAAAATGACGAAATTACACCCGGCGCAGCTTTTGTTCCCGACAAACCGGTCAAATTTGAGCCCATTCCGACACAGTCGAGAAAAATGACGAAATTGCCGTCGGCACGATTTTTATTTCCGATCAAACTGCCAAATTTCAGCCAATTCCGACACAGTAGAGAAAAATGACGAAATTGCCCCCGGCGCGATTTTTATTTCTGATCAAACGGCCAAATTTCAGCAAATTCCGACACAGTCGAGAAAAATGACGAAATTGCCCCCGGCGCGGTTTTTGTTTCCGATCAACCAGTCAAATTTTAGCCAATTCCGACACAGTCGCGAAAAATGACGAAATTACACCCGGCGCGGTTTTTGTTTCCGAACAACCGGTCAAATTTTAACCTATTCCGACACAGTCGCGAAAAATGACGAAATTGCCTCCGACGAGATTTTTATTTCCGATCAAACTGCCAAATTTCGGCCAATTCCGACACAGTCGAGAAAAATTATGAAATTGCCCCCGGTGCGGTTTTTATTTCCGATCAACCAGTCAAATTTTAGCCTATTCCGACACAGTCGCGAAAAATGACGAAATTACACCAGTCGCTATTTTTGTTCTCGATCAACCAGTCAAATTTGAGCCCATTCCGGCACAGTCGAGAAAAATGACGAAATTGCACACGACGCGATTTTTGTTTCCGATCAAACTGCCAAATTTCTGCCAATTCCGACACAGTCGCGAAAAATGACGAAATTGCCCCCGACACGCTTTTTTTGTTTCCGATCAACCTGCCAAATTTCAGCCCATTCCGACATCGTCGCGAAAAATGACGAAATTGCCGCAGGGGCGGTTTTTGTTTACGATCAACCAGTCAAATTTTTGCCAATTCCGACACAGTCATGAAAAACTATAAAATTGCCCCGGAACGATTTTTGTTTCCGATAAACCTGTCAAATTTGAGCCCATTCCGACACAGTCAAGAAAGATGACGAAATTGCCCCCGGCGCGATTTTTATTTCCGATCAAACTACCAAATTTCTGCCAATTCCGACACAGTCGAGAAAAATGACGAAATTGCCCCCGACGCGATTTTTGTTTCCGATCAACATGTCAAATTTCAGCCAATTCTGACACAGTCGCGAAAAATGACGAAATTGCCCCCGACGCGGTTTTTGTTTCCGATCAACCAGTCAAATTTTAGCAATTCCGACACAGTCGCGAAAAATGACGAAATTACACCCGGCGCGGTTTTTGTTCCCGAACAACCGGTCAAATTTGAGCCTA
>NW_019232279.1:0-2709 GCF_002742605.1 Olea europaea var. sylvestris
TTTCTCGACTATGTCGGAATGGGCAAAATTTGACTGTTTGATCCGAAACAAAAATCGCGCCGGGGGCAATTTCATCATTTTTCTCGACTATGTCGGAATGGGCTCAAATTTGACGTGTTGATCGGCAACAAAAATCGCACCGGGTGAATTTCGTCATTTTTAGCAACTGCGTCAGAATTGGCTAAAATTTTTCGGGTTGATCGGAAACAAAAATCGCGCCGGGGGCAATTTCGTCATTTGTCTCGACTATGTCGGAATGGGCTCAAATTTGACGTGTTGATCGGCAACAAAAATCGCACCGGGTGAATTTCGTCATTTTTAGCAACTGCGTCAGAATTGGCTAAAATTTTTCGGGTTGATCGGAAACAAAAATCGCGCCGGGGGCAATTTCGTCATTTGTCTCGACTATGTCGGAATGGGCTCAAATTTGACGTGTTGATCGGCAACAAAAATCGCACCGGGTGAATTTCGTCATTTTTAGCAACTGCGTCAGAATTGGCTAAAATTTTTCGGGTTGATCGGAAACAAAAATCGCGCCGGGGGCAATTTCGTCATTTTTCGCGACTGTGTCGGATTGGGTTGAAATTTGCCTTGGTGATCGGAAATAAAAATCGCGCCGGGGGCAATTTCGTCATTTTTCGCGACTGTGTCGGAATGGGGCTCAAATTTGACGGGTTGATCTGGAACAAAAATCGCGTCGGGTGAATTTCGTCATTTTTCGCAACTGCGTCGGAAATGTCTAAAATTTGAAGGGTTGATAGGAAAGAAAAATCGTGCGGTGGGCAATTTCGTCATTTTTCGCGACTGTGTCGGATTGGGTTGAAATTTGCCTTGGTGATCGGAAATAAAAATCGCGCCGTGGACAATTTCGTCATTTTTCTCGAATGTGTCGGAATGGGCTAAAATTTGACTGGTTGATCGAAAACGAAAATCGCGCCGAGGGCAATTTCGTCATTTTTCGCGACTGTGTCGGAATGGGCTCAAATTTGACAGGTTGATCGGGCACAAAAACAGCGCTGGTTGAATTTTCGTCATTTTTCAAAACTGCCTCGGAATTGGCAAAAATTTAACGGGTTGATCGGAAACAAAAATCGCGCTGGGGGCAATTTCGTCATTTTTCGCGACTGCGTTGGAATGGGCTGAAATTTGACTGGTTGATCGAAAATAAAAATCGCGCCGGGGACAATTTCGTCATTTTTCTCGACTATGTCGGAATGGGCTAAAATTTGACTGGTTGATCGGAAAAAAAATTTGCGCCGGGGGCAATTTCTTCATTTTTCGCGACTGTGTTGGAATGTGCTAAAATTTGACAGGTTGATCGGAAACAAAAAATCACGTCGGGGGCAATTTCGTAATTTTTCACGACTGTGTCGGAATGGGCTCAAATTTGACAGGTTGATCAGGAACAAAAATCGCGCCGGGGGCAATTTCGCCATTTTTCGCGACTGTGTCGGAATGTGCTAAAATTTGACTGGTTGATCGGCAACAAAAACCGCGTCGGGGGCAATTTCGTCATTTCTCGCGACTGTGTCGGAATGGGCTGAAATTTGACTGGTTGATCGGAAACAAAAATTGCGCCGGGGGCAATTTCGTCATTTTTCGCGACTGTGTCGGAATGGGCTCAAATTTGACAGGTTGATCTGGAACAAAAACCGCTCCGGTTGAATTTCGTCATTTTTCGCTACTGCGTCGGAAATGTCTAAAATTTTACGGGTTGATAGGAAGCAAAAATCGTGCCGGGGGCGATTTCGTCATTTTTCGCGACTGTGTTGGAATGGGCCGTAATTTGACTGGTTGATCGGAAATAAAAATCGCGCTGGGGACAATTTCGTCATTTTTCTCGAATGCGTCGGAATGGGCTAAAATTTGACTGGTTGATCGGAAACGAAAATCGCGCCGGGGGCAATTTCGTATTTTTCGCGACTGTGTCGGAATGGGCTGTAATTTGACTGGTTGATCGGAAATAAAAATCGCGCTGGGGACAATTTCGTCATTTTTCTCGAATGCGTCGGAATGGGCTAAAATTTGACTGGTTGATCGGAAACGAAAATCGCGCCGGGGGCAATTTCGTATTTTTCGCGACTGTGTCGGAATGGGCTGTAATTTGACTGGTTGATCGGAAATAAAAATCGCACCGTGGACAATTTCGTCATTTTTCTCGACTGTGTCGGAAAGGGCTAAAATTTGATTGGTTGATCGGAAACAAAATCCGCTTCAGGGGCAATTTCGTCATTGTTCACAACTGCATCGGAACGGGCTCAAATTTGACTGGTTGATCGGAAACAAAAATCGTGCTGGGGGCAATTTCGTCATTTTCGCGACTGTGTCGGAATGGGCTCAAATCTGACAGGTTGATCAGGAACAAAAATCGCGCCGGGTGAATTTCGTAATTTTTCGCAAGTGCGTCGGAATTGGCTAAAATTTAACGTGTTGATCGGAAACAAAAATCTCGCCGGGAGCAATTTCGTCATTTTTCGCGACTTTGTAGGAATGGGTTGAAATTTGACCGGTTGATCGGAAATAAAAATCGCGCCGGGGACTACTTCATCATTTTTCTCAACTATGTCGGAATGGGCAAAATTTGACTGTTTGATCCGAAACAAAAATCGCGCCGGGGGCTATTTCATCATTTTTCGCGACTGTGTCGGAATGGGCTCAAATTTGACGTGTTGATCGGCAACAAAAATCGCACCGGGTGAATTTCGTCAT
>NW_019232280.1:0-2709 GCF_002742605.1 Olea europaea var. sylvestris
ACTGTGTCGGAATTGGCTGAAATTTTGCAGTTTGATCTGAAATAAAAATCGCGCCGGGGGCAATTTCGTCATTTTTTTCGACTATGTCGGACTGGGCTCAAATTTGACTGTTTGATCGGAAATAAAGACCGCGTCGGGGGTAATTTCGTCATTTTTCTCGACTGTGTCGGAATTGGCTGAAATTTGCAGTTTGATCGGAAAAAAAGATCGCGGCGGCAATTTCGTCATTTTTCTGGACTGTGCCGGAATTGGCTGAAATTTGGCAGTTTGATCGGAAATAAAAATCGCGCCGACGGCAATTTCGTCATTTTTCTCAACTGTGTTTGAATGGGCACAAATTTGAGTAGTTGATCGGAAACAAAAACCGCGCCGGGGGCAATTTCGTCATTTTTCTCGACTGTGTCGGATTTTGGCTGAAATATGGCAGTTTGATTTGAAACAAAAATCGCACCGTGGGCAATTTCGCAATTTTTCGCGATTGTGTCGAAATTGGCTAAAATTCGACAGTTTGATCGGAAATAAAGACCGCGCCGCGGGCAATTTCGTCATTTTTCTCGACTATGTCGGAATTGGCTGAAATTTGGCAGTTTGATCAGTAATAAAGATCGCTCCGGCGGCAATTTCGTCATTTTTCTGGACTGTGTCGGAATTGGCTGAAATTTGGCAGTTTGATCGGAAATAAAAATCGCGCCGACGGCAATTTCGTCCTTTTTCTCGACTGTGTTGGAATGGGCACAAATTTGAGTTGTTGATCGGAAACAAAAATCGCGCCGAGGGCAATTTCGTCATTTTTCTCGACTGTGTCGGAATTGGCTGAAATATGGCAGTTTGATTTGAAATAAAAATCGCACCGGGGGCAATTTCGCCATTTTTCGCGATTGTGTCGGAATTGGCTAAAATTCGACTGGTTGATCGAAACAAAAACCGCGTCGGGGGCAATTTCGTCATTTTTTTCGACTGTGTTGGAATTGGCTGAAATTTGGCTGTTTGATCGAAAATAAAAATCGCGCCGGTGGAAATTTCGTCATTTTTCTCGACTGTGTCGGAATGGGCTCAAATTTGACAGGTTTATCGGGAACAAAAATCGCGTCGGGGGCAATTTCGTCATTTTTCTCGACTGTGTCGGAGTTGGCTGAAATTTGGCAGTTTGATCGGAAATAAAGATCGCGCCGGCGGCAATTTCGTCATTTTTTTGGACTGTGTCGGAATTGGCTGAAATTTGGCAGTTTGATCGGAAATAAAAATTGCGCCGACAGCAATTTCGTCATTTTTCTCGACTGTGTTGGAATGGGCACAAATTTGACAGGTTTATCCGGAACAAAAATCGCGCCGGGTTGAATTTCGTCAGTTTTCGTGACTGTGTCGGAATTGGCTAAAATTTGACTTGTTGATCGGAAATAAAAATCGCGCCGGGGGCAATTTCGTCATTTTTCTCGATTGTGTCGGAATAGGCGGAAATTTGGTAGTTTGATCGGAAAGAAAAAATCGCGCCGCCGGCAATTTCGTCATTTTTCTCGACCGTGTCGGAATGGACTCAAATTCGACAGGTTGATAGGGAACAAAAATCGCGTCGTGGGCAATTTCGTCTTTTTTCTCGACTGTGTCGGAATTGGCTGAAATATGACAGTTTGATCTGAAATAAAAATCGTACCGGGGGCAATTTCGTCATTTTTCTCGACTGTGTTGGAATTTGCTGAAATTTGGCGGTTTGATCGGAAATAAAAATCGCGCCGGCGAAAATTTCGTCATTTTTCTCGACTGTGTAGCAATGGGCTCAAATTTGACAGGTTTATCGAGAACAAAAACCGCGCCGGGGGCAATTCCGTAATTTTTCTCGATTGTGTCGGAATTGGCTGAAATTTGGCAGTTTGATCGGAAATAAAAATCGCGCCGGCGAAAATTTCGTCATTTTTCTCGACTGTGTCGGAATGGGCTCAAATTTGACAGGTTTATCGGGAACAAAAACCGCGTCGGGGGCAATTTCGTAATTTTTCTCGATTGTGTCGGAATTGGCTGAAATTTCGCAGATTGATCGGAAATAAAAATCACGCCGGCGGCAATTTCGTCATTTTTCTCGACTGTGTCGGAATGGCTCAAATTTGACAGGTTTATCGGGAACAAAAATCGCGACGGGGGCAATTTCGTCATTTTTCTCGACTGTGTCGGAATTGGCTGAAATTTGGCAGTTTGATCTAAAATAAAAATCCCGCCGGGGGCAATTTCGTCATTGTTCTCGACTGTGTCGGAATGGGCTTAAATTTGACAGGTTTATCGGGAACAAAAACCGCGTCGGGTGTGATTTCGTCATTTTTCGCGACTGTGTCGGAATTGGCTGAAATTTGGCAGTTTGATCTGAAATAAAAATCGCGCCATGGGCAATTTCGTCATTTTTCTCGACTGTGTCGGAATGGGCTCAAATTGAACAGTTTGATCGGAAATAAAGACCGCGTCGGGGGCAATTTCGTCATTTTTCTCGACTGTGTCGGAATTGGCTGAAATTTGCAGTTTGATCGGGAATAAACATCGCGCCGGCGGCAATTTCGTCATTTTTGTGGACTGTGCCGGAATTGGTTGAAATTCGACTGGTTGATCGGAAACAAAAATCGGGTCGGGGCAATTTCGTCATTTTTCTCGACTGTGTTGGAATTGGCTGAAATTTGGCAATTTGATCGGAAATAAAAATCGCGCCGGCCGAAATTTCGTCATTTT
>NW_019232281.1:0-2709 GCF_002742605.1 Olea europaea var. sylvestris
TTTTTCATGGCAATCAGTTGTGTATTCCAGAGGGCAATTTGAGGTTGAAGATTATTCAAGAATTGCATAATGAGGGCCATGTATCGTAATCGAACATTGCAGCTTGTTGCTACTTCTTACTTTTGGCCATCATTGCGCAAAGATGTCAGCAAGTTTGTGGAGCATTGTTGGGTTTGCCACTTGGCCAAGGGCAAGGCGACAAATGCGGGCCTGTATATGCCCCTGCCTATTCCAACCCAGCCTTGGACAAACGTGAGCATGGATTTTGTTGTGGGACTCTCCAGGACTCAACGTGGGTTTGATTCGATCTTTGTAGTGGTTGATCGATTTTCAAAGATGGTACATTTCATCCCCTGCAAGAAAACTACAGATGCTGTGAATGTGGCCTTACTGTATTTTCGTGAGGTTTATCGCCTGCATGGACTACCTACATCTATTGTGTCTGATTGGGATACTCGTTTCCTCAGTCACTTCTGGCACAGCTTATGGTGCTCGGTGAATACACGGTTGGACTTCAGCAGTGCATATCGCCCTCAGACAGATGGTCAAATAGAGGTTGTTAACCGTTCCTTGGGTGATTTATTACGTTGCCTGGTTGGTGATCACATCAAGTCGTGGGATCAGAAGTTGTGTCAAGCAGAAATTGCTCACAATCATGCTGTTAACCGAAGTACAGGTTTTAGTCCGTTCCAAGTGGTGTATGGCCTTGTTCCTCGTGGTCCTCTTGATCTGGTTCCAATTTCTACTTCTGTTAAAATGCATGGTAAGGCCGAAGACTTTATTCAACAATTGCAGTAGGTTCACTCACAGGCTCATGATCAGTTGCAAGATGCTGTCACTGAGTATAAGCGTGCTGCGAATCTTAAACGCCGACATGTTGAATTTGAGGTAGGTGACTTTGTTTGGGCGGTGTTAACCAAGGATCATGTTCTTGCTCATGAATACAACAAGTTTACTGTGAAGAAGATTGGTCCATTAGAGGTCATTGAGAATATCAATCCGAATGCTTACCGTTTGAAGCTGCCCAGCCATATTCGCACATCTGACGTGTTCAATATCAAGCATTTGGTGCCATTTCGTGGTGATAATTCTAATGATGACGAAATTCCTTTCCCGTCAAATTCGAGGGTGGATTTTTCCTACCATGGGGAGAATGATGAAGTGCATAAGGGATTAGAGTTTATGATGAAATGGGACCGTCGCAAGGCAAAATAATTTTTTTTTTATTTCATGATAACTTCGGATTGGTTCGTGTTTGGTGAATTGCTAGTCTAATTCGATTGGAATCGAGCCAATGAATAAAACTTAGCGCCTTTGACCCTGACGCAAGGCCAATTTTGGGCAAAATCCATCATTTAGGCCCTCGTTTAGGCCTTTTTGCTATTTATGGTGATTTTTGTTTTTGCAATATCTTTTTTCATAAAATTCGGATTTCTATTCCGTTTGTTGGGGGATGATCCTGAAGATAAGGATTTTCTATCTTAGTAGTTATCTCATATTTTTCTATTTTTGAAAAAATATCTTTTTATTCTATTTTCTGAATTTTGCTAGGTTTTTTTTCTATTTAAGGCGTTGTAAGCCCTTTCAGGCTTCAGTTATTGAATTCAATAAAATTTTCCTTGAGAGTTCTCTTATTTTGTGATTGTTCATCTTCCCTATAATTTTCCGCTACGTCAGATTCCCACAAAATTGTATAAATAAAATAAGAAACGACCCTTTAACGATGATAGAAGTTGCACCCAACTTTAGCTAAAACATTAAAGTGTATCCCTACCAAAATTCATGAACAAACAATATAGCTTACACAAAAGTTGTGAAATTCACCTATGTAGAATTGCTGAGTCAGAAAATTGGCCCCTATTTGAGATCCATTTTTTGGAGGAAAATTTGTTTTGATAGTGATTTTTTTGGAGAAATCGTGATTAATAAATAAGAAAAATTTTTGGGCTTACGTGTAAAATTATTTTATGAAAGTGGTTAAAAATGAGTTTTGAAAAAAGTGGCGATCTTATTCGAGAACCTTTCGACGGAAGAGAATTTATGTTCAAACTGGAATTTTTTTCCCTAAAAGTCGTGTAATACAGGATACTCAGAATCTCAACTAGAGAAAGGGCGGAGTAAAGAATAGAGTATGAGCATCCTTTAATTATTCCATTAACATGTTAAAATCCGGATTCGTGATGAATATCAAGATATCTTCAATAAATAACATTGCTTTTGCTTTCAAGAATAGGGTTTAATTTCTCCAATAGCAAGTTAGTTTTGTAAGTTGCAAGGTTGGAATGATCTATAGCTTTTAGGGTGGATTTCATTAAAATGAGAATTAGCTTTCCAGAATTGACATGTTTCTGTTTTGCTATGATTCTACAACATTATCCCTACGAGCAGGGCCGATTTTGGATGGAGGCAGGTGAGGCGTATGCCTCAGGCCCAAAAATTGAAGGGCCTCGATTTTTTTTAATACCTGCATTCCTACCTCGTCTTCCTTAATTTCTCTGTGCCAGTGCATGAGACAGCGCAAACAAAGGCTAAACCCATCCATACCTTGAGTCCTTGACGACTTGACAACGTCGTCTTCTGTCTTCTCACTTCTCTGTTGTCATCCATCGCCATCGTGCCACGCTACTGGCTGCCTGCCTATCGGTATAAAATCTGATTTCTATGTATTCATTCTTCTATTCTTTGCATTGCATCGAACTATGTCTCATA
>NW_019232282.1:0-2709 GCF_002742605.1 Olea europaea var. sylvestris
ATATGACATGTGGTTAAATTGGAACTTAATAATTTCTTTGTATCATTGACCAATTACTCATTTGCTCGTTTTGCATTAAATTGTTAGGGACTAGCAATAAGCAAGTTGGGGGGTGTGATAAGAGTGTAAAATATCATAATTTTCCCCTCTTAATTATTACATTCGTGTTACTATCTGATACCAAAATGCACTCATTATACTTATGTTTTGATTCAGGTAGCATTTTGGTAGAAAAGTTGAAATTTAGAAGAAAAGAGCGAAAAAGGACCAAAACGGAAGAAAGTGAAAGTTCAAGGACCAAGTTGCAAATAATCCATAATGAGACGGGCGATGGAATGATGATTCAAGAAATATAGGAGTCAATTGGGTATAATTTGAAGTCAAAAGAAGTGAAATGTGACCAAAACATCTTCACAAATCAATTCCCAATTGAAAAAGTTACATATCGATTTTTAGCCTTATATTGGGACCTATTTTTTACATGGAAAACTATTGATTTAGAAGATGATGTCTGAAACAAATTTGTATCCCTTTGTGTTAGCTTTCCAACGCAACTTGAATCACCTCAATCGGACATCAGGAGAAAAAGTTATAGCTAAAATACTAAACATTATCCGGTGGAGAAAATGGCAATAACCATGCCCGACATGGTTATAAAGCCATGCAGTTGCACAAGCACCTCCAGGGAATTTCAGAGGCCAAAATGTTTCTACCATGCCACCGCAACACTTATAATCATGCGGTCGCATGGTTGTTCCTCGGGGCCGAAATTTTTGTTTCCTTAATCGACTCAGCCACTTATGGAAACACGGTTTCCACAAGTTTTTAAACCCGAATCTCGACCAGAATGCCTACCATTCATTCTCTATCACTTTTTTTTTTTGGTTTATAGCTTAAGAAATCCATGGAGCACTAAACTTATTGGTAAAGCCACGAAGGAACTCGGTTAGATTTGGGAATTTTCATGTCTTTTCCTGCTTAAATGTGTTTTTTCATTGTTAAACAATTCTAGATTTAGATTTCTTATTCTTATGATTTTGAGGTTGGTTTAATTCGTATTAAATTTTCATGGATTCAATCACCTTTTTTTCCATCGAATAATTGAAGTAGTTATTGAATTTCAATCTTAAATCTCCTAATGGTGTGATTCTTTACCATTATATGCTTGATGTATATAATCGCTTTTGGATCTAATTTCAATAGATTATTGTGGAATTATATTAGGAAAGAAATATAGATTTGGGGAATTACTGTGGAATTGAATAGGTTTGAAAGTTAAAATTTTCAATTAAAGTGTTGGGATGAAAACCTTTGATTGAGTATTTTCATACAAAAATTGATATTGATTGAACCAATCTAATCGAGGGAATTCCAGCGCTTCACTATTTCATATATTGATATTAGACTTTTACTTCAATTTATTCCAATCGATAAATTATTTTCACACAAATCACGACAAAAACCCTAAGTTTTTTATCCTTTAAATAATTTTTCATCTCCCTGTGGATACGACACCCCAAAGTTGTACTACAATCATCGCGTTAATATTTGGGCGTAATGAACATTATTATTTGTACTGAGAAAAAAATCTCATATGGTTAAATATATGGTCAGACACTTAGGTAAATCCATAAGGTCAATGGCAACCAACCATGGACAAGTCAACCAAGGTACAAGTATAGGATCATTCGTTACTTTAAATTATCGGATCTTCATGTTGGATCAATTAAGAAACTCAAGAATTATAGGGGAAGCATACTTGAATTAGACATGATTAATTGCAATAGACGAATCTCGCGATTTAGTCTTCCAAATCTACACGCAGTCTCCTTTGCTCTTTGTAATAGGATGCAGAAGAGAATGAACAATACGTTTGTGTGATTTGGGGACCATAACCATATTTATATAGCGATACCCTTTGATCTAATTCGGCCTATCATAGAATTAGGAACTTGGACCTGGTCTCTCCACTTATATAAACCCACACTTTAATTGGATGCATAACGGTCCAAAATCGAAGCATTATTAGATCACTTTAAACGGGCTCAACCAAATTCGATAGCCTTTAATCTAATACACAATAATTTACACATATAGGCCCACACGATCATTTAAAATTCCTTACAATCTCCCACTTGGGATATATGTATCACCTTATAATTGTGTATTAAACATAATCTTATGAGTACTCGAAATTTTGCTATCATTATTGGATGCATCCCCAAAAAATTCCATACATCAATCATATCAACATAGGATCAAAGCGGCTTTCGCTACTTTCATGTAGCTAAACCCATCAATGGTCACGTATATCTATATAACCGAATGACATGGATCAAGCATGGATGTGTAACATGGAAATTACATGTGATGTGATCTGTAACATGCCTATTTCCAACTGGTCCACCTTAATACTTTAGTGAGATCATTTTAAAAAAGTTTAGAGATAATAAACCAAATAACCCTTATAACCGAAAATAACTTTAACATTAAACCGTATCCAAAATAACAGTATATGTGTCTAGCACAAACATGCAAACTCCCACTGAAACTAAATATCCTCAAAAGACATTATACCTACATGGGCAGTGACCTTGGGTATCAATCCCTTAGTAATCGGATTCGTAACTATGGAGTTTGTCCAAATATGCTCTATTGACAACTGTCCACTCTGAACCCTTTCTTTAATAACCAGGAACTTGATCTCTA
>NW_019232283.1:0-2709 GCF_002742605.1 Olea europaea var. sylvestris
GAAAAAACCCGAAGTGATCATGGAATCAAAAATCACTTTTCATTGGCTCAATTCCAATCGAATTAGACTAGCAATTAGCCGAAAACGAACAAACCTGAAGTTATCATGAATCAAAAACCACATTTCATTGGCTCAATTCCAATTGAATTAGACTAGTGATTCGTCAAAAACGAACAAACTCGAAGTCATCATGAAATTAAAAACTACTTTTCTTTTGCTAGATTCCAATTGAATTATGCTGGCATTTTGCAAAAAATGAACAAGCCCGATGTTATCATGAAATCAAAAATCACTTTTCATTGGCTCGATTCCAATCGAATTAGACTTGCAATTCGTCGAACACGAACAAACTCTAAGTCATCATGAAATCGAAAACCACTTTTTATTGGCTCGATTCCAATTGAATTAGAGTAGCAATTTGCCGAAAACGATCAAACATGAAGTTATCATGAAATCAAAAACCACTTTTCATCGGCTCGATTCCAATCGAATTAGACTATCAATTTCCAAAAATGACCAAATCTGAAAATATCTTGAAATCAAAAACCACTTTTAATTGGCTCGATTCCAATCGAATTAGACTAGCATTTCGCAAAAAACGAAAAAACCCGAAGTTATCATGAAATCAAAAACCACTTTTTATTGTCTCGATTCTAATCGAATTAGACTAGCAATTTGGCAAAGATGAACAAACCCGATGTTATCATGAAATCAAAAACCACTTTCTATTGGTTCGATTGCAATCGAATTAGACTAGTAATTTGCGAAAGACGAACAAATCCGATGTTATCATGAAATTGAAAGTCACTTTTCATTGGCTCGATTCTAATAGAATTAGACTAGCGATTCGCCAAAAATGAACAAACCCAAAGTCATCATGAAATCGAAAACCACTTTTCCTTTGCTTGATTCCAATCAAATAAGACTAGCAATTCACCAAAAATGAACAAACCCAAAGTTATCATGAAATCAAAATCACTTTTCATTGGCACAATTCCAATAGAATTAGACTAGCAATTCTCCAAAAACGATCAAACCCGAAGTTATCAGGAAATCAAAAACCACTTTTCATTGGCTCGATTCTAATCGAATTAGACTAGCAATTCATCGCAAATGATCAAACCCGAAGTTATCATAAAATCTAAAATCACTTTTCATTGACTCGATTCCAATTGAATTAGACTAGCAATTTTTCGAAAACGATCAAACCCGAACTTATCATGTAATCGTAGGCCACTTATCATTGGCACGATTCCAATCGAATTGGACTGGCAATTAGCTGAAAATGAACAAACCTGAAGTTATCATGAAATCAAAAACCACTTTTCATTAGCTCGATTCCAATTAAATTAGACTAGCAATTGGCCAAAAATGAACCAACCCGAAGTCATCAAGAAATCAAAAACTACTTTTCATTGGCACTATTCCAATCGAATTAGACTAGCAATTCACCGCAAATGATCAAACCCGAAGTTATTATGAAATCAAAAACCACCTTTCACTGGGTCGATTCCAATCGAATTAGACTAGCAATTTGCCGAAAACGATCAAGCCCCAAGTAATCATGAAATCGAAAACCACTTTTAATTGGCTCGATTCCAATCAAATTAGACTAGCAATTTTTTTGAAAATGATCAAACCCTAAGTTATCATTAAATCGAAAGCCACTTTTCAATGGCTCGAATCCAATCGAATTAGACTAGTAATTTGCCGAAAACGATCAAACCCAAAGTCATCATGAAATCGAAAACCACTTTTTATTGGCTCGATTCCAATCGAATTAGACTAGCAATTTTTCGAAAATGATCAAACTCGAAGTCATCATGGAATCGAAAGCCACATTTCATTGGCCCTATTCTAATCGAATTAGACTAGCAATTTCCAAAAACGACCAAATTCGAAATTATCTTGAAATCAAAAACCACTTTTCATTGGCTCGATTACAATTGAATTAGACTAGCATTTCGTAAAAAATGAACAAACCCGAAGTTATCATGAAATCAAAGACCACTTTTTATTGTCTCGATTCCAATCGAATTAGACTAGCAATTCGCAAAAAACGAACAAACCCGAAGTTATCATGAAATTAAAAACCAGTTTTCATCGTCTCTATTCCAATCGAATTAGACTAGCAATTCATTGAAAATGATCAAATCTGAACTTATCACGAAATCAAAGACCACTTTTCATTGGATCGATTCCAATCGAATTAGACTAGCAATTTTTCGAAAACGATCAAACCCGAAGTCATCATGGAATCGAAAGCCACATTTCATTGGCCCTATTCTAATCGAATTAGACTAGCAATATCCAAAAATGACCAAATCCGAAATTATCTTGAAATCAAAAACCACTTTTCATTGGCTCGATTACAATTGAATTAGACTAGCATTTCGCAAAAAATGAACAAACCCGAAGTTATCATGAAATCAAAGACCACTTTTTATTGTCTCAATTCCAATCGAATTAGACTAGCAATTCGCAAAAAACGAACAAACCCGAAGTTATCATGAAATTAAAAACTAGTTTTCATCGTCTCTATTCCAATCGAATTAGACTAGCAATTCACCGAAAATGATCAAACCTGAACTTATCATGAAATCAAAGACCACCTTTCATTGGATCGATTCCAATCGAATTTGACTAGCAATTTGCTGAAAACGATCAAACCCGAAGTTATCATGAAATCGAAAACCACTTTTCCTTCGC
>NW_019232284.1:0-2709 GCF_002742605.1 Olea europaea var. sylvestris
ATTTTATTTTTTAAATATTGATATATATGTAAAATCTATTCTTCGAGAACAAAATGTAGCTCCCGTTTGGCCCCCATTTTCTATAAATAAAAATAGGTGGCATAGTGTTTTTTTTTTTTTAAATGAGTGGTTGAAAAAGAAAGAAATTTTTTCGATTTACGTGTAATATTATTTTATAGAAGATTGTGTGGTTCAAAATAGGAGAGAGAAAAATGAAATGTAATGTAATAAAATTTAATGAGGGCCAAACGGGCGTGTAATATTTTTTTTCTAGAATATTAATTTGTATAAAATTCACTTTTTTTTTTAAATAATTATACAATATTCTTTTTAAATATTGATCCGTAATAATAATTTGCTTCTTTAGGGGCAATAATATAATATTTCTATATAAGTATTGTCAAAATATAAAGTTATTTTTATTCAGAAATATAACTTAATATTTAGTCATTTAATTTGTAACTCGTTAAGAAGTCAAGTGATAAGTTTTTATACAATAATATTATCTAAAAACAATTTTGCGTTCTTTTAAATTCATGGGGTTACGCTTCTTCAAGACCATTCACAAATATCCTTCAAAAATATTAGCTTATATAAAGTCACTTTCTAGATGGACAAAAATTATTCATCTATAATTGAATAGTCTTCTTTAAAAGAAATAATATAATGTTCTCAAAATTGAAGTGTTTGAACTGATACTTTTTTAAGAGCAACAAAAATTCTTTTGAAATAATAGTAATTAAAAAAACACAATATTCTTCATTGATTTTAAAATTATATCTTTCAAGAGTAATAATACAATATTTTTCTAGACTATCAATATTAAAAACTATGCTTTTTTAGGAGCAATATAAATATTGTCATAAATATTAATAAATAAAACTGTGCTCTTCAGAAGTAATTATGTAATATTCTTCTAGAATATAAATTTGTATTAAATTGTGATTCCTCGAAAATGAAATATACATTTGTTTTTTTAATGAATGTTGAATGAAGAAAATGATGATTTATACAATCTTGTTATAATAAAAAAAATATGAAATTAAAAAAGGAGAAAAATAGAAAAAGTCAAGTCTCTTATATATTTTATTAACAATAAAACCTCAAATTTATGTGTGATAATTAAGACTAGGTCATACACTATGATCATTCATAATAATAGTTAATACAACTTAGTCACTTTAAATCTATAAAAATCTTTTTATTATAATAGATCCTCTAAAACATTCTCAATTTCCTTTGGAGTAAATTTAATCAACACTCATTAAATTTAACATTGTTATTACTCACTCGCTCATCTTTTCTCACTCGTCTTTAATGAGTTACCCACTGTTCATCTTTTCATATAATTACTTATCCACGAACTCGTTAAGTAACAATTCTAAGCCCCCGTTTGGCCCCCATTACCTGAAAATGAAAATGGGGGGAATAGTAATTTTTAGAAAAAGAGTGGTTGAAAAAGAAAGAAAAGTTTTCGATTTACGTGTAATATTATTTTATGGAAAATTGTGTGGTTGAAAATAGGAAAGAAAAAAATGGAATGTAATGTAATTGAATTTAATGGGGATCAAATGGGGGCTAAATTGTCGATGAAAAATCATACATGGCAAACGACAATTCCACGTGGTGTGTTGATAACGTTAACCATGTCCATATCACAAAAAAATACACCAATCAAACAAACTTTTCCCTTCCTCAAATGCAAAAACCCCTTTGAATTAACCCCAAATCTATGTTCCTTTTTTTCACTGGACATTGTCTTTAAATTTCTCTTGAACTTTATTCATTTCTTCTTTTCTTCTCGTGTTTCTTTTTTCTCCAGATACTTTCATTTAGCATTTCGGGGTGTTGACCTCTAATTTTGTACTTCCAACATGGCCAATAGATTCGAAAGATTCTCGAGTTTATGTGGGCCTGGTTCATGCACACTTGTACAACCTATTAGCTACATGTGGCTTCCTCTGATGGGGTGGAGTTGGCTGCATGTACTTTGATGGTCAAGTTAGTTGAGGTAGTTGAAATATGAGTGTGGCCAGTGTAAAAAGGGACAGGTTGGCTTTGGAAAAATTTTCATGATTATGACAGGAAGGATATGAAATTTGTAGTTTGAAGTCTAAAATTGCATTACCTTTGGAATGACACATTGCGTGAGCTTTTATAGTAGAATAGGATGAATGCAGACCATAGGATGAAAGTATACGTGGCTTCATCTACAAGGTTGAGGTGTCTTATCAAAGGTATCAATCAATCATAAGCATTTAATTATAATACCATTTTATTACTATATACTTGACACGGGGTTTAGACTTGACTTGATTGGCTGGATAAGGCTGCTGTAGAAATGAATTGCCATATCAATCACATACTACGGATTGTATAAAAGATCTCCTACCAGGCTCCTTTGCACCTCTCCTGCCATGAGGTCTCGATTCTTCATATGGTGTTGACTCAGTTAAAAGGGTTCGACATCGATGCCATAGATGCTTGACCTCTTCATGGGGATTTGACCCAACTAATTCTTCATTTGGTCTCTTCATGTGCATTGAGTCAAACTGCCCTTGGGTAGTGCGACATGGAATGCAGACCCATGTTCACCTGCCACGTAGGATTCTCTCGAGTCTCATCAGAAGAGGCTTAACACTGATGTTGTATAAATTGTGGGTCTAGTGAAGTAGAGTGTATTTTTGTTTATTTGATTAAGGTTTATTG
>NW_019232285.1:0-2708 GCF_002742605.1 Olea europaea var. sylvestris
AAAGCCACTGCCTCGTCCTTGATCTCATCCCTCGGCACAATATCCACCAGAAAATCAAATATATCAGTGCGCGTGATTGCAGCCGCTATGTCGTTCTTCTGCAGCGTACGACGCTTGTTCTCCTCGGCATGGAGCCAGGATCTGATTGTCAGCTCGAGGATAAAGATCTCACACGCCTTCGCGAAGAGGATTGGAGCCTCGGCCGATATCATACGCACATCTTCATCAGCCTTCATTATCTTCTTAATGCGAGCCAAAGGCAGCTGGTGGTTCTTAAAATCGTTCACCTGCTCAATTTCCTGCCGTTGACAGTTCCAGAACATTTGGAGCTGCTGCTGTTGCTGGTGGAGGAGGTGGTGGTACTGTGGCTGAGATGGGTACGACACTGCCGTCGCCGGTTGTGTCACCGCCGTTTGCTGCGGATTGTTTTCCATTTTAACGATTGGGGAGGAGAAAAAATAGATTTTTTCAAAAGAAGAAAGTGTGAAATGAATATATAGATAATAATTATGCCAAGGCTTTTTTTTACAGTGCCGGTAGAATGTACTACTGAAGATGTAGACAGTACGATTTTCAGATCCATGAATGGTGTGGAAGTAGTTCTTAGAAAGTGGATAAGTAGAGCTGTAGAGGAATGTTACTGTGTGGCACTGATACAGGTATTTGTGGCGTGTATTCATTTTCCTTGGCCAATGATTACGACCACGTCCACTATTCTTTATTTTCATTGGTTGAACTGTAAATAATTACCAAGGGTAGACTTTTACAGAGGTTTAGCCCTTGTCTGTTACTGATTTTTTAATTTAAAAAATTAAATTTTTGACCGTTACTTAACATAATCAACCGTTTTTTCGACCGTTTCGCTTACAGGTGGAATCCACATTTTAAGTTAATGGTCAAAAAATTAATTTTCAAAATCAACATCAAACAAATTTTTTAAAAGTTGAAATTTAACAAATTAAATTGAGTACTTTATTTTCTTTATAAAAATTCGACTCGCGAATTTCCTTTAACAAAAGAAATAGCAGCTCACAAGGAATATTAAAATTTTAATATTTCGTTGAGTCTCTTTACATCTTTATTAAGAAATTACATTTTTATAAGAAACAATACAATTATCAGTTACTATTTTTTCTATATTAATTGGCTATTTATGTTTTTTAAAATTTATTAAAAGTTTAATTCTTTTACAAACCATTAAAACATTTACTATATAGATTTGTCTCAATCCGAAGTTCGTAAGTACATTAACGAAGTGAATTCATGCCATTAAATCACCAAATAAAATAGAGTATTAAACAATATATCTCAATTGTTTAAAATGATTATAGAACTTTTTTTGTCACGTGAAACACTGCATTCATTATGCTCATGCTTGGTGGAGATTATAGTAAAGTTGTTTTAGTAGATTTTAATAAAAATTAATGAAAGTCATACGAAATGTATTATTAAAATTAATTGTTAATTTTGACTTAATTTCAAATTTAAATTTTAACTTCCACCCAAACAAAAGCATATATAGATGTTGCGGGCCCCACACAAAATATAAAAATTCAAATTTGATGATTTGATGTGATGAATAACGATCATATTTTTCATTTTAATGAAAGAAGAATGAGAAACAAATAGGGGCATAATTTTATAAAAACAAACATTTTCAGCAAGTTACAAAGAATTGGTAAAATGTTTTTAATGTGATTTTAATAAAACAAGATAAAATACATGAGTTCAAATTTAGTTATCACTTGTTTATGAAAAATGTACATCTCATAATTATTGATCGAAATATGAATCTAATTAAGAGGGTATTTAGTGGGGATTAAAATTAGATTTTTGAATAAATTGTGATAGAAGTTTTTGAAATGTGTGGTTGAAAGTTGTGAAACCCATGAAATATGTGATTAATATTGATTATTTGACTTGACTTAAATTAAAATCAAATTTTAATTCAAACCAAACATGCTTTAACTCTTAAAGAGCATATAGTAAACAACGTTCAAACTAGTATAATCAGCTCTCTCTAACAACCTTAACTTTTAGATTACACGGTTAATTTGGTCAACTTACATATGGGAAGACCGAAGACACGAAAGCTGGAAGAGGGATGTATAGGGGCAAAATCATAATCTTATCAAACATATGGTTTAAAATTCTCTTTTAATAAAATAAGGGTCCAAAATATCAAAATCAAGAGTTTAGAGCAAAAACTGCAATTTATAATCAATTGAGGATATTTCCGTAATTTAAAATCTGGCATAAAGCCGCCCTTTCGTCCTTGAAACTCGACTGAACAGAAAATTGGATAGGTCACACTGACTAAAACCCTTTCCTCCGTGCTCAAATTCACTGAAATCAAAGGGTTTCTTCAGCTTCTTCATGTAAGATCAATTTTCTGTATCTATGTCTATGTATATCGTTTCAATTTCGCGTTTAACCATCTTTTTGTTAAATTTTTTGCGCACTTCTGGGTGTCGAAATTCGTAAGTTTGAATTTAAGAGCATTAAAGCTCTAAACGTTTTGCGTAGTTTATAAGAGACTTGTTTGGAATGAAGATGTAAAGGCTGTTAATTTATAAGCAAAAGAAAGGAAAAAATCAGGGTTTTAGATTGTGTTGGTAATAATTTTTTTTTTTTTTTTAAGTGAAATTCGTGGATTTTTCTTACTTTATTGTAGAATAGTGGAAGTTCTATGAATCATCATAACATGA
>NW_019232286.1:0-2708 GCF_002742605.1 Olea europaea var. sylvestris
ACGATTCCAACACCGTCGCGAAAAATGAGGAAATTGCCCCCGGCTCGAATTTTTTTCCGATCAATCGGTCAAATTTGAGCCCAATCCGACACCGTCGCGAAAAATGACGAAATTGCCCCTGCGCGATTTTTGTTTCCCATCAATCAGTCAAATTTTAGCCTATTTCGACACCGTCAAGAAAAATGACGAAATTACCCCGACGCGATTTTTGTTGCCGATCAATCTATCAAATTTGAGCCAATTTCGACACCGTCGTGAAAAATTGCTAAATCGCCCCCGACGCGATTTTTGTTTCCCATCAATCAGTCAAATTTTAGCCGATTCTGACAACGTCGCGAAAAACGACGAAATTGCCCCTAGCGCGATTTTTGTTTCCCATCAATCCGTCAAATTTTAGCCGATTTCGACACCGTCACGAAAAATGACGAAATTGACCCTGCTCGATTTTTGTTTCACATCAATCAGTCAAATTTTAGCCGATTTCGACACCGCCGCAAAAAATGATGAAATTGCTAGGCGCGATTTTTGTTTCCAATCAATATGTCAAATTTGAGCCAATTTCGACACCGCCGCGAAAAATTACGTAATCGCCCCCGACGCGATTTTTGTTTCCCATCAATCAGTCAAATTTTAGCCGGTTCCGACAACGTCGCGAAAAACGACGAAATTGCCCCTAGCGCGATTTTTGTTTCCCATCAATCAGTTAAATTTTAGCCGATTCCGACACCGTCGCAAAAAATGACGAAATTGCCCTCGGCGTGATTTTTGTTTCCCATCAATCAGTCAAATTTTAGCCGATTCCGACACCGTCGCGAAAAATGACGAAATTGCCCCTGCTCGATTTTTATTTCCCATCAATCTGTCAAATTTTAGCCGATTTCGACACCGTCGCGAAAAGTGACGAAATTACCCCCGGGGCGATATTTGTTGCCGATCAATCTGTCAAATTTGAGACAATTTCGACAACGTCGCGAAAAATTGCGAGATCGCTCCCGGAGCGATTTTTGTTACCCATCAATCAGTCAACTTTTAGCCGATTCCGTCACCGTCACGAAAAATGACGAAATTGCCCCTGCGCGATTTTAGCTTCCCGTCAATCAGTCAAATTTTAGCCGATTTCGACAACATCGCGAAGAATGACGAAATTGGTCCCGGCGCGATTTTTGTTTCCCATCAATCAGTCAAATTTTAGCCGATTCCGACACCGTCACGAAAAATGACGAAATTGCCCCTCGGCGCGATTTTTGTTTCCAATCAATCTATCAAATTTTTGCCCACTCCCACACAGTCGCGAAAAATGACGAAATTGCCCCCGGCGCGAGTTTTGTTTCCCATCAATCCGTCAAATTTTAGACGATTCCGACACCGCCGCGAAAAATTACGAAATTGCCCCTGCGCGATTTTTGTTTCCCATCAATCGGTCAAATTTTAGCCGATTTCGACACCGTCGCGAAAAATGACGAAATTGCCCCCGACGCGATTTTTGTTTCCCATCAATCCGTCAAATTTTACCCGATTCCGACGCCGTCACGAAAAATGACGAAATTGCCCCTGCTCGATTTTTGTTTCCCATCAATCAGTTAAATTTTAGCCAATTTCGACACCGTCGCGAAAAATGACGAAATTGCCCTCGGCGCGATTTTTGTTTCCGATCAATATGTCAAATTTGAGCCAATTTCGACACCGCCGCGAAAAATTACGAAATCGCCCCCAGGGCGATTTTTGTTTCCCATCAATCAGTCAAATTTTAGCCGATTCCGACAACGTCGCGAAAAACGACGAAATTGCCCCTAGCGCGATTTTTGTTTCCCATCAATCAGTTAAATTTTAGCCGATTCCGATACCGTCGCGAAAAATAACGAAATTGCCCTCAGTGCGATTTTTGTTTCCCATCCATCAGTCAAATTTTAGCCGATTCCGACACCGTCACGAAAAATGACGAAATTGCATTCGGCGCGATTTTTGTTTCCGATCAATCTGTGAAATTTTAGCCAATTTCGACACCGCCGCGAAAAATTACGAAATCGCCCTCGACGCGATTTTTCTTTCCCATCAATCAGTCAAATTTTAGCCGATTCCGACAACGTCGTGAAAAACGACGAAATTGCCCCTAGCGCGATTTTTGTTTCCCATCAATCAGTTAAATTTTAGCCGATTCCGACACCTTTCCCATCAATCAGTCAAATTTTAGCCGATTCCGACACCGTCGCGAAAAATGACGGAATTGCCCCCGGTGCTATTTTTGTTTCCATCAATCAGTCAAATTTTAGCCGATTCCGACACCGTCACGAAAAATGACGAAATTGCCCCTGCGCAATTTTTGTTTCCCATCAATCAGTTAAATTTTAGCCGATTTCGACACCGTCGCGAAAAATTACGAAATTACCCCCGGGGCGATTTTTGTTGCCGATCAATATGTCAAGTTTGAGCCAATTTCGACACCGTCGCGAAAAATTGCGAAATCGCTCCCGGCGCGATTTTTGTGTCCCATCAATCAGTCAAATTTTAGCCGATTTCGATACCGTCTCGAAAAATGACGAAATTGCACCTGCGCGATTTTAGTTTCCCGACAATCAGTCAAATTTTAGGCGATTTCGACACCGTCGCGAAAAATGACGAAATTGATCCCGGCGCGATTTTTGTTTCCCATCAATCAGTCAAATTTTAGCCGATTCCGACACCGTCGCGAAAAATGACGAAATTCACCC
>NW_019232287.1:0-2708 GCF_002742605.1 Olea europaea var. sylvestris
CGGTGTCCGTTTTGGGCCTATAAGTACTTTTTGGAAATGTAGAGACCGTTTTGGATTGAACTCACCACTTCATCGTGACGTACAATGGATTTTGGCCATTTTTTGCCAGAATGAGCACTTGCATATTTGGAATGCTTGGAGAGTTGGCGTACAAAGAATTAAGGGTTAGTTTTGCACACGGTGTCCGTTTTGGGCCCATTAGTACTTTTTGGAAATGTAACGACCGTTTTGGATTGAACTCAACACTTCGTCGTGACGCACGAGGGATTTTGGCCATTTTTCGATAGAATGAGCGCTTTCATATTTCGAATGCTTGGAGGGTCGACGGACGAAGAATTAAGCGTAACTTTTGCACACGGTGTCCGTTTTGGGCCCATAAGTACTTTATGGAAATGTAGGGACTGTTTTTGATTGAACTCACCACTTCGTCGTGATGTACGAGGGATGTTGGCCAGTTTTCAAAAGAATGAGCACTCGCATATTTAGAATGCTTGGAGAGTCGACGGACGAAGAATTGAGCGTAACTTTTGTACACGGTGTCCGTTTTTGGCCCATAAGTACTTTTTGGAAATATAGCGACCGTTTTGGATTGAACTCACCACTTCGTCGTGACGTACAAGGGATTTCGGCCATTTTTTGAAAGAATGAGCACTTGCATATTTAGAACGCTTGGAGAGTCGACGGACGAAGAATTGAGCGTAACTTTTGTACACGGTGTCCGTTTTGGGCCCATAAGTACTTTTTGGAAATATAGCGACCGTTTTGGATTGAACTCACCACTTCGTTGTGACGTACGAGGGATTTTTACCATTTTTCGAAAGAATGAGCACTTGCATGTTTGGAACCCTTGGAGAGTTGGCGTACGAAGAATTGAGCGCAACTTTTGTACACGGTGTCCGTTTTGGGCCCATAAATACTTTTTGGAAATGTAGAGACCGTTTTCGATTGAACTCACCACTTCGTCGTGACGTACAAGGGATTTCGGCCATTTTTTGAAAGAATGAGCACTTGCATATTTAGAACGCTTGGAGAGTCGACGGACGAAGAATTGAGCGTAACTTTTGCACACGGATTCCGTTTTGGGCCCATAAGTACTTTTTGGAAATGTAGCGACTATTTTGGATTGAACTCACCACTTCATCGAGACGTACGAGGGATTTTGGTCATTTTTTGACAGAATGAGCACTTGCATATTTAGAACGCTTGGAGAGTCGGCGGACGAAGAATTGAGCGTAACTTTTGCACACGGTGTCCGTTTTGGGCCCATAAGTAATTTTTCAAAATGTAGCGACCATTTGGGATTGAACTCACCACTTCGTCGTGACGTATAAGGGATTTTGGTCATTTCTCGAAGGAATGAGCACTTGCATATTTAGAACACTTGGAGAGTCGGCGGACGAAGAATTGAGCGTAACTTTTGCACACGGTGTCCGTTTTGGGTCCCTAAGTACTTTTTGGAAATGTAGCGACCATTTTGGATTGAACTCACCACTTCATCGTGACGTACGAGTGATTTTGACCATTTTTCGAAAGAATGAGCACTTGCATACTTAGAACGCTTGGAGAGTCGGCGGACGAAGAATTGAGCGTAACTTTTGCACACGGTGTCCATTTTGGGTCCCTAAGTACTTTTTGGAAAGGTGACGACCATTTTGTATTGAACTCACCACTTCGTCGTGATGTATGAGTGATTTTGGCCATTTTTCAAAAGAATGAGCACTCGCATAATTCGAATGCTTGGAGAGTCGGCGTACGAAGAATTGAGATTAACTTTTGCACACGGTGTCCGTTTTTGGCCCATAAGTACTTTTGGAAATGTAGCAATCGTTTTGGATTGAACTCACCACTTCATCGTGACGTACGAGGGATTTTGGCCATTTTTCGAAAGAATGAGCACTTGCATATTTCGAATGCTTGGAGAGTCGGAGTACGAAGAATTGAGATTAACTTTTGCACACGGTGTCCGTTTTGGGCCCGTAAGTACTTTTTAGAAATGTAGCGATCGTTTTGGATTGAACTCACCGCTACGTCGTGACGTACGAGGGATTTCGGCCATTTTTCGAAAGAATGAGCACTTGCATATTTCGAATGCTTGGAGAGTCGGAGTACGAAGAATTGAGATTAACTTTTGCACACGGTGTCCGTTTTGGGCCCGTAAGTACTTTTTAGAAATGTAGCGATCGTTTTGGATTGAACTCACCGCTACGTCGTGACGTACGAGGGATTTCGGCCATTTTTCGAAAGAATGAGCACTTGCATATTTCGAATGCTTGGAGAGTCGGAGTACGAAGAATTGAGATTAACTTTTGCACACGGTGTCCGTTTTGGGCCCGTAAGTACTTTTTAGAAATGTAGCGATCGTTTTGGATTGAACTCACCGCTACGTCGTGACGTACGAGGGATTTTGGCCATTTTTCGAAAGAATGAGCACATGTATATTTAGAACGCATGGAGAGTCGGCGGACGAAGAATTGAGCATATCTTTTGCACACGGTGACCGTTTTGGACCCATAAGTACTTTTTGGAAATGTAGCGACCGTTTGGGATGGAACTCACCACTTCGTCCTGACGTACAAGGGATTTTGGCCATTTTTTTAAAAAAAATGAACCCTTGCATACTTGAATGCTTGGAGAGTCGGCGGACGCAGAATTGTCCGTAACTTTTGCTCTCGGTGTCCGTTTTGGGTCCCTAAGTACTTTTTGGAAAT
>NW_019232288.1:0-2708 GCF_002742605.1 Olea europaea var. sylvestris
TTTGATTTGTATTTTAGGAAATACGATCAGTGTGTGATTTAATAACTTTTATATCCTTTATTTCCTTAGTTATATTTTTGAAATCCTATATAAAAGGGGTTACGTGATGTAATGAAGGGAACCTTTGATTATGGAATTAATTGATATTATTCCCCTATCTCTCTATTCTCTCCCCCTTCTTCTCTCTTTTCCCCCTCCTTTCTCCTCATCTCTCCCCTTTCCACTTCTCCTATAATTATCCCATAGCATCCGGCATCATTAAGATCCCTTTAGATAGTGTTTCAAATAAATGTTTTCTAAAATGAACATAAAATTGGAAACTAATGTAATAATCTCTTCTAAAATTTCATTATTTCTCTTTGGTTGAGAGAATTCGACTCCGATGAGATTGATTGAAATATCTTGGCCAATAAACCAAATAATGGAACTAACCATGTGACGATAACTGCGTCTGAAAATCATCCTCAATAAAATGATGCAATCAAGTAGGATGATATTTCTGTTTAACCAACTAGTGACAATGAACTTCCAAAAAGCAACTTGTGCAATTCATCCACAAAAATTACCGTGGAATTCATGTGAGGAGCATGATAGCTCGAATATGGCCTCACAAGGAAATAATTCTGCTATATTGAAAACAAAACCTTCATTTAAGTATGATGGCTAATTAAATAGATTAATTTCAAATGCATCATATATAGATTGCAAAGCTGTAGGTAATTCTTTAACAGTATTATGGTCAATTATTTCTGAACTCTCATACTCATTGTCAAATATTCTATAGGCTCAATAATAAAACCTCTTGTTCTTCCTCATGATGAAGAGTAACACAATCGGTATGGGTGGACAAAATGTCCAAACCAAACAAGAATCTAATCAAATTGAGTGGTTCTGTTCGGTTTTACAAAAAAATTGGTTTTGGTTCTTTGAAGTTCTAGAACCGAAAACCAGAGCTAGAACCAAACTTAATTTTTTTATTTATATTAATTAGTGGAGACCCTAATTTTGTATTCATTTAAGACAACCCATTAATCAATTTTGGGTCATTAGAGACAGCACACCAATTTGTACACCCTAATTTCATATTCATTTGAGTCATTTCTCTTTCACTCCTTTTCAATTTATAGAACGTTGTGGGACGTCGGCATCATATTTCATCACTTCGGTGGATGAGATCTTTCTAGATCGAAAAATAGAATTAGTCAATCACTTAAAAAGCTTTTAAATTATTTTATCACCTTGATTGTTTGATAAATTATTATTTGTGTTTTTCACAAATAGTGGAAAATTCAATAAACATTCATGGAGTATTAAATGGCTAATAATTGCTTATAAAAGTGGATTGTAAAAGTTTTGTATAATTCATCCTTTATTGTGGAGATGTGTCAGTAAAATTGCTGCAATTAATTTCATGAATCGTTATTATTTCTTATTAAATATCTTTTGTATGAAAATGAAAATTGATTTGTATATTCAAACTATGACTTTATTTCGTTTATTAGATTACACTTTTGTTATCTTGATGATTGATAATCTAAACTTGCTGAATGTTTGATGTTTATTTTATTTATTTATTTAGGTACTACAAACTTATGGATATGGTGTGAATCTGAAATCTTAAGAAATGAAACTAGAACCAAACCAAAATCGAATGGTTCGGTTTCGGTTTGGTTCCATAACTTAAAATAATCATTTGGTTCTATTATAAAAAAAAAAATTATTGGTTCATGGTTCGGTTCGGTTCGGTTCTCTTGGAACCAAACCAATTGAAACTATTTCCACCCCCTAACAATCAGACTTGGAAAGTGATTTTTTGGACTATGGTAGTGGACCTAATGTATGACATGTTTGGCATAGATAGAAGAATATGTACCAAAGGTTGGCATGTCTGTAAGCATCATCTAAGGATTGAGGTATAGGAATGTTATCACGTAAGATTTCAGGATGTAAACCATTGAGAAATCTAGATGCTATAATGTGGAGAGCTTCATAAATATTACTACTATGCGATAGCTCTTTGAAATGGACTAGATAATCCTTAACAATGAGTGTACTTTGTCTATGGTGTAAAAAGAATTGATCTAGCAATTAAGTTTTTTGTATATGAGCGCATTTATTTCTTAATACTAGTTTCATCTCATCCCATAAAGTGACATGGCGTTGATCAAGGATATCAGTGTCATCCAAATAGGACTTACATAACATCTAGCAAGACCAACAAGTGACAGACGACGAAAGTCACTCAAGTTGTGAAATTCAAATAATTTTTCAAGAGTATCGAGCCAAGCAAAAAATGACTCGGGCCCGGTAAGACCATCAAAGTTTCATGGTTGTAATTCAAACTTCCTAAAAGGATTCTGAACGTTGATGACAAAGTCCTTAGACGGAGAATAATTGTATTGACAAGAGGTTGCACACTATCACTATCGTGATAACCTAATGGCATGATGTAGCAATAAGAGCTGTTATATGAATTCGTGATGTTATAGGACATTTATTTTTATTGATATGCCAGAACATCGAAATAAAAGCATATTTTCAATAAGAAATTGATAGCTCAAGAGACTTGGAAGAGTCAAACATTGTCCTACTCATCATCTTTAAGGTGATTCAATTGCAAACTCCGGAGCCGTTGATGCAATTAACAAGATCATATCAGATTACGAGTCTTACAGAAAGTAGCCAATTTTTTCTCTTTCTTTCTTTCC
>NW_019232289.1:0-2707 GCF_002742605.1 Olea europaea var. sylvestris
AACTCGAAAAGATACGAGGCTCTAGAAAGAGGTGGAAAACTAATATATAATGGGCTCATCAGAAGGGCCATTTATCCAAAGTGGATCTCTAACCCATTCTTGATAAAGAAACACAATGGCAAATGGAGAGTATACATAGACTTCTCCAACCTTAATTGAGCTACCCCAATGACAGTTTTTCACTTCTAAAGATAGACCAACTTGTGGATTTTATTGCGAGGAACGAACATTGAGCTTTATTGATGCCTATTCAGGATATAATCGATGAATTTTTGAATTGGTACATATTCATTCATAAGGAAACATCTTTTTGTGCTAGTCTTCTTGAAATTAAGAATCCAACCGTCCACACGGTGAGGGATACCTGTTTCCCAAAACATTCATTTGTCAAGATTTGGTCATTCAGCTGTTGAGGATTGATGAACATACTTATTGCTTCATCAAAAATATTTTTTCATCATATACCTTAAATATGATCTCATCATATACTAATTGTCAATATAGACAATTCAAATGTCAATCTCGACATTTCATAACTACTGGGATAGGCACATAACTTTCCGTCTAGCCAGTTTGCAATTGATCGGTATAATTTATTTGTAGGTACCTTGTGTGTGCATTTAAAGTCCGATATACTAAATTTATACTAAACATTACATGCTTGGTAGTTGTAGTTCGACGTGCTGCACATTACATAAAAATCGACTTATGAACTACTATGTACTACATAATAAAACTAATTTTTCATGCATGAACATAAACTAAGCACATCCTACAATGGACATAAACATGGTTTTTCAAAAATTCTAAAACTACATATGAACATATAATTAATTAGAAGATCATTCATTTACATTTCGAAAACAACACGACATTCAATCCAGACAATGGAAACGTAGATCTTGACAGTTTTTTCTCTAATTTCTCAGCTTGCTATATATTACATAAAAATCTGCCTATGAAATACTATCTACTACACAATAAAATCGTATTTTTGCAAACTAACATATATCACACAAATCTGAAAATGGATATAATTGTTTTTCATATAAATCTAAAAACTAGGCATGAATGTTAAAAGCTTCAATATATGATAAGTTACAAGTACAAAAAGGTTTACATTACATTTCCAATCAAGAAAGTCGTATGACTTAATGCTCTTTCCTCTCTTTCGTCCACTCCTACTATACGGAGTCCATTTTGACATCGACGATGTTCGAATGCACATTGAGCACCGCTTCTTCCTCACCACCACTTCTTTATTCTCAAATGCATCAGTAGCATTTGAAGGCCCCTCCATTTTTAAAAGACCTTTGTAGTATCTAGCAAAGGTGAAAAAAAGTATAGAAACCTATCGAGTTTAGGAAAAATGAGCGAAAAATCTAATAAGGCTAAAAGTTTGTCGAATGAAAAAATTGTCAACGATTCTAAACTAAGATTCACAATATATCCCAAAATGTGAAAAATATAAAAGGAATATGAAGAGGGTAGGTAACACATTAAATCAAACCCTAGATGACCATTTTTTCGCAATTTAAAACGATTCTAGCCATAATATAAACATGTCTGAAATTATTGAAAAAATTTAAACTTCAAAGAAAATTAAAAGTATTCTTACGTCTTTTGATTTATTCTATAGAATGAAAAATGGACTGCCAAAAAAAGAAGTGGAAATGACTTCAATTACTGTGGATGGGGAGAATTGCCGTTTGGGTGGGATTGACGCGGTTGAATGATTCAAAATGGAGGAGGGAAAATTCTTGAGGAAGAAGACGAGAAAATATGAAATTAAGTGGGGTAATAGTTGAGGTGTGAAAAAGAAGACGCACAAATGGGGGAGAAAACACACAAAATAGGAAAAAACAGGTTTAGAAAAGTGGTGTGGGTGAGGATTGGGTGATTTGATGTGATATTTTTATGCTTTTTTGTACAAGTTCTTCATCTAATCAAATCATATTTTATTAAGGACGTGCCAGATAGTTAAACTGTCTATAAGGGTAAAAAAAGGTCCAAAAATGACGTTGTTGTAAAAAGATTATTAAAATGTGACTGTTTCAAAATGATAATTCGAAAAGAAATATGGGTGCAATTTCCTCTATAATTTAAACAAATCTAAGTGCAAGAAATAGACTATTTTACCTCTTGTCAAAATCAGATGAGGGCTATACCATTTTTATTAATTCCAATCAAGCTTCGAATTGAGGGTTAATAATCCAAATGGTCATTAAACTTTGCAAACAAATTTCATCAGGTCACTGAACTTTAAAAATCATCCAAATCATCACTGAACTTTGCAAAAAGTTTACACGGGTCACTCAACTTCAAAAATCACTACATTTATCACTAAATTTGTCAAAAAATTTCCATAGGGTCACTAAACTTTGCAAAATTTGGTGACCCCTGGGAAAGTTTTTGTAAAGTTCAGTGATGAATGAGATAATTTTTAAAATTCAATGACTTCGGGGAGACATTTTGCAAAGTTTAGTGATGATAGTGATTTTTAAAGTTTAGTGACCCCGTGAAAACTTTTTGCAAAGTTCAGTGACTGGTATTAACTCTTCGAATCTCAAATATAATAATGTTATTCAACCCGATTGGTGCTTAGCATCAGTCTAACCAGCAACTAGATGACATTAAATAATAGATTTAATTAAATGCAAAGACTACGCACAATAATAGGCCTAGTCGAGTTGGTTCGGGGCCCATT
>NW_019232290.1:0-2706 GCF_002742605.1 Olea europaea var. sylvestris
AACAAGGATGTGCCCGAACACCTAAATAAAACCCTCAACCACAATTTTAGAGCCCTATTTTTTAAGAGAATAGATTTTGAAATAGTGATTTTTTTGAGAAATGTATGGTTAAAAGTATGAAAAAAATTTGGATTTACGTACAAAATTATTTTGATAAATGTTGCTCATTAAATTTTTGTTCTGAAATATTTTAATATTCTTCTTGGGACCATTAGATATTAATATAGTCACTTATAACTATCAAATTAGATCTTGATGGTTAGGTTCCATGTCGTGAAACCTTCCTCTACCTTAGGATTTTATTTTATTCTCTCCGAACCAATAATCAAAATATAACAGAACCAACACACCTAAAATTATATATGCTACAGTAGTGATGGCAAAAAACCCGCCCCGACAGGTTGATGGTGTAGGGTGAGGTGTAACTTGTCGTCCCGTCTTGAAGCACAAGGTGGGGGCATCCGTCCTTTGAACAAAAAAAAATTAAAACAATTTTATTTTTGGACAATTCACTCGTTAAAAATTCATTTGGAATTTGTATTTTTAGCATAACTAGACATGGACTAACTCTATAATGGACTTGAAATTTCTACACCCTTCTCCGAAAAATTAATAGGTCTCTACTTATATAGTGATTAATTTTGTTCTAATACATAAAAATCCAATGTAGTGGTGATGGTATTAATCTAAGATTCTTCCATTATTTGATTGAAAAGAATCTAATTCTATATAAAGATTAAAAAGTGGATCGAGTCATTTTGTGTTGCACTAGATGGATTGGAATCTCTCTTTCAGTTGCACCAAGGCAGGAATAATCACTGTTGCACTGATTAACTTCTAAACGAACTCTTTTGCTATGTGATGAGATAGCAATATTTAGTTTTTGACTATGGATATTACTCTAAAATTTAATGAATCTAGTTTGGTTGTGCTAGTCTAATGTTCCTTGCACACAATTCACTTAATTTAGGTGTCGAGCTTAAGTTCAATTTGACCTTACTATCCCATCCATAGACCCGAGGAAAGTAGTTTTAATAAATTATTCGTTCGAAGCTAGTCTAATGTGCCACACACAAGATTCACCTAATTTAGGTGTTGAGCTTAAATTCAATTTGAGCAAAATCATCCCATGAATGATTAGAATGAGTAAAGTATATTTTTAAATAGATTAATTATTAACATCAACTTTAAACGACCTATAGCAATCAAATGGAGTTTAATAGGATACAAGTCGTTTAGAAAGAAGTTGAAAGTTCTCTTCAAATAATTATACAAATATATATTAATTAATTGATAAATATGTTCATGGTAGGTCCTAGAAATTAATGATTCACCAATTAATTGATGTGTCATGTTATCACTAGTACTTAGGATCTAACATATGAGACTAGCTCCAGAGAAGATCTTGCTTAAATGGATGAATTTCCATCCCTAGAAAGCAGCCTACGAGAAAACTGTATCAAATTTTTCTTTGGACAAAATGTGTGATTGAAACTAAATTTGAAGAAAAATGAGTATTTAAACGAGTGAGATATTAACATGACCGTGTCCAATTTTCAAGATTTTAACGGCACTAGTAGAATTATGGAAAGTAATGAACATTCTTAGTGGATTTTTAACTAAACGTATTTTCGAAAGAAAACAAACAGGGATCACGTTGAGAGATTTGCATAGTTGATTGCATAGACATTTATATTGATCGATAAATGGTGCTAGTCAGATTTTTTGTTCTAAAATATTTTAATATTCTTGTTGGGGCGTGGATACCTTGCTCCGTGAAGAGAAAAAAATTATAAATAATTTTATTTTTGGACAATTCACCCGTTAAAAACTCATTTTGAATTTGTTTTCATCTCTAATAGAATAACTCGAAATGGACTAACTCTGTAATGGACTTGAAATTTCTGCAGCTCCAAAAAATTAGTAGGTCTCTGCTTATATAGCGATTAATTTTGTTCTAACACATAAAAATCCAATGTAATGGTGATGGTATAATTCTAAGATTCTTCCATTATCTGATTGAAAAGAATCAAGTTCTATATAAAGATTAAAAAGCGGAAGAAGTCATTTTGTGTTGCACTAGATAGATTGGAATCTCTCTTTTAGTTCTTACAAGGTAGGAATAATCACTGTTGCACTGATTAACTTCTAAAGGAACTCTTTGCTATGTGATAAGATGACAATGTTTAGTTTTTGACAATGGATATTACTCTAAAATTTAACGAGTCTAGTTTGGTTGAGCTAGTCTAATGTGCCTTGCACACAATTCACTTAATTTAGGTGTCGAGCTTAAGTTCAATTTGAGCTTACTTCCCCGCCCATAGACAGAGGAAAGTAGATTTAATAAACTTATTCATTTCAGCTAGTCTAATGTGCCACATACAAGATTCACCTAATTTAGGTGTTGAGCTTAAATTCAATTTGAGTGAACCATCCCATGAATGAATGGAATGAGTAAAGTAGATTTTTAAGTAGATTAATTATTAACATCAACTTTGAATGACCTATAGTAATCAAATGGTGTTTAATAGGATACAAGTTGTTTAGCAAGAAGTTGAAAGTTCTCTTCAAATGATTATATAAATATATATAAATTAATTGATAAATAAGTTCATTGTAAGTTCTAGAAATTAATGATTCATCAATTAAGTGATGTGTCATGTTATCACCAGTACTTAGGATCTAACATATGAGACAAGCTCCAGA
>NW_019232291.1:0-2706 GCF_002742605.1 Olea europaea var. sylvestris
AGCTAATCACTATCATCCAGGGCTGAGGAATCACGAGAACTTGTCATACGGCAACAATAGAAACACACTTCAACCCCCACCCGAATTCAACACTCAGAATTCTGATGGGAAACCACCCTTGGAAGACATCCTTGGGACGTTCATTTCTGAGACAAGATCATGCTTCAACAAAAATGAATTACGGTTGGATAATATTGAAACACATGTGTCCAACATGGGAGCCACAATGAAGAATCTTGAAGTGCAAATTGGCCAATTGGCTACCTCAATAAAGTCTCAGCAAAAAGGAAAATTTCCCAGTGATACGGAGGTTAACCCACGGGAACACTGCAATGCGATCACCCTAATGAGTGGTAAAATGGTTGAAGAAAGCAAACCTAAGAAAATTGTGGTGCCTACGTCGGATGTCATAGTTACAGATGAAAGGCAGAGTGAAAGGCAGAAAACTGAGCCAGAGGGTACAAAGATCTATAACCCTTACTCGATCTCATTTCCGGACAACCCACCAATCTTGAAGCCCCCACTACCATTCCCGCAAAGGTTCATGAAGAAGAAATTTGATGACCAATTTGCAAAATTCCTGGAAGTCTTCAGGAAAATCCACATCAACATTGCCTTTGCAGAAGCTTTGGCCGAAATGCCTAACTACGCCAAATTCTTGAAGGAAGTGATGTCAAATAAGAAGAAGCTGGAGGAGTTCGAGACAATTAAGCTAACAGAGGGGTGTAATGACATACTTCAGAAGCTCCCTCACAAATTGAAAGATCCGGGCAGCTTCAACATCCCGTGTAATATTGGTGGTATCACATTTGATAGGGCACTGTGCGACCTTGGAGCTAGTATAAACCTGATGCCCCTATCAGTGTTCAAAAAGCTGGGTCTTGGAGAAGTAAAGCCCACAACCCTCACTTTGCAACTGGCGGACATATCGATCACATATCTCAAAGGCATGATTGAAGATGTATTGGTGAAGGTCGATAAGTTCATCCTTCCTGTGGACTTTGTGGTGTTGGACATGGAGGAGAACGAGAAAATACCGTTGATTCTTGGTCGACCTTTCCTAGCTACTGGAAGAGCATTGATTGATGTCCAGGAAGGAAAATTGACACTGCGAGTTAATGAAGAGCATGTGACTTTCAACATCCATCAAGTAGAAAAGCCTCAAGAAAAAGTCAACATTTGCAATGTGGCCCAATCGGCTGAAGCAGTTTTAGGTCACAGAGAAAAAAAGGAAGTGTTCTGTGAACCTTTAGAACAATATATGGCTCTCAATTACTTAGTAAGGGATGCATCTACTGATGGCAAATACTCGGGAGCCGAAGAAGTGGTGGATTTCATATTCACCCAAGAAGTTGATCCACCTAACAAAAAAGAAGGCTATGTGGCTAGGCCTTTGAAATCTCCAAACATTGTCAAACCAAAAGAGGTTTTGAAGGCTACATCGAGGTTCAAACCGCATGATTTTATTAGCCATGCTACGGTGAAGGAGAATGCAAAGCCGAGGGTAAAATTCAGAAACAAGAAAGATGCTCCACCCGAAGATCCACCGTAGACACCTTGGTTGAGTCAAGCTAGTGACTATAAAGAAGCGCTTCTTGGGAGGCAACCCAAGCTTTCATCTTTATTTATTTATTCTGTTTTTGAATTTTAGGATAATCTATTTTATTTCAGACTTGTTATTTAGGAATTCATCAACCCTACCCGTCCCTTAGGTTTTTGAAAAATCAAGTTGGTTATCGATGTTTGAGCTAAGTACCACTTGTTCCATGAGTTTAATATCTACATTGTAATTTTTCAGGAACATGACATCGCAGAACAATCATACCAACTTTGACGAGGAGAACATGATAAATCTCAAGTTTAGGGGTAAAAGCTAGAAAAAGCGTCCATCAAATTCAACGTCAGAGCACAGACCGTCATTGGCAATTCAGAGAATTCAGGGAAGTCCTCCTTATTTTCTTTTAATTTAACATTGGGGACAATGTTTAGTTTAAGTTTGGGGGGAAGTATATTCTTGAATAGCCTAATTTTTTTTATTGTGTGAATTGTGTGCATTTACAAAAAAAAAAAAATTTATTTTATTTGTGTGTTTTGTTTTTAATTTCTTAACTGTATGCATTGATTAAAAAAAAAAAGTCTTTTCGTGTTTTTGCATGCTTGTGTGTGTTAGATAGCCTTGCTGGCGATGATGTATAATATTAAGAACATGTATTGGTTCATGGATTATGGATAAGTTACTTGTGTGAGTTAGATTTTTGCTTATTCGTGTGAAACGGAAATTATTTTTGCACGTGGGTTGATTGTAGCGTTGTACATAAGTAGGTTGGTCCATGTTTATAGGTTGAATGTGAGAACTTAGATGCTAAATCCAAACAACCTTTAAAACATTATTATACCCTTAAACCAAATATAGGCTGTTTGGTAGATTAAGCTGTTGCAGGAAAACTTGGAGATAAATGTGGATTCCATGCGTGCTAAATTTTGTGTGGATTGTCTGAAACTAATAGGGTGAAAATTGGGTGAAGACTTTAAGTTAGAGGTCTATTTTCGAAAATTGGTGTTTAATAAGGGGCATTGCACTAATCATTTAAAAAAAAAAAAAAAAAGATCCCAATGAGGACAATTTAATAATCTCATTGTGAATCGTCTCTTCGTAGCCTTTATGACTCGAGTAATTAAGCCTGTAAGGGTTTAAAACCTGGTGCC
>NW_019232292.1:0-2706 GCF_002742605.1 Olea europaea var. sylvestris
GCTGTTTAAAAAACCCAGATGAAATTATAGACATGTCTGATTTGAAGCGTGCCAATGAACAAAATTCAGACGAAATTTTAGTCGAATTTGATTGGAAATGCACCAAAGAATTAAGCCCACTTGAGATTATAGTAAAATTATATTGGAAACGTGCCAATAATAAAACACAATTGAAAATTTAGACAAATTTGATCATAAACACGACAACAAACTAAAACTCAAGTGAAATTTTAGTCAAATTTGACTGGAAACCCGCTAATGAACAAAATCAAATTTAACTTTGAGTCAAACTTGATTGAAAACGTGCCATTGAACTAAACCCATGAGAAATTTAAGTCAAATTTGATTGGAAACCAGTCGATGAACACAAGGCAAATGAAATTTTTGTCAAATTTGATAAGAAATAGCCAATGAACAAAACCCAGTGAAATTTTAGTCAATTTTGATTGGAAATGCACCAATGAACTAAATCCGTATGAAATTTTAGTCAAATTTGATAGGAAGCGTACCAATCAACAAAATTCAGATGAAATTTTACTCAAATTCGATTGAAAATGCCACTTAACAAAAATCAGATGAAATTGTAGTCATATTTGATTTGAAGCGCGTCAATGAACAAAATCCAAATAAATTTTTTGTCTAATTTGATTGGAAATGTGCCAAAGAACTCAACCCATGTGAAATTTCAGTAAAAATCTATTGGAAACACGCCAATGATAAAACTCTACTGAAAATTTCATCAAATTTGATTACAAACACGCTAATGAACTAATCTCGGGTGAAAATTTAGTCAAATTTAATTTGAAACCCGCCGAAAAATTAAACCTAAGCATAATTTGAGTCAAGTTTGACTGGAAACCCTCTAATGAACAAAATAAAATTTAAATTTGAGTCAAATTTGATTGAAAACGCGCCAATGACCTAAAGCGCTAAGAAACTTTAGTCAAAATTTATTGGAAACCCGCTTATGAACAAAATGCAGATGAAATTTTAGTCAAATTTGAATGAAAACGCACCAATAAACTAAACCTAAGCGGAATTTTAGTCAAATTTGACTGGAAACGCGCTAATGAACAAAATCAAATTTAAATTTGAATGGAATTTGATTGGAAACACGCCAATGAACTAAACCCACGAGAAATTTGTGTTAAATTTAATTGGTAACCCGTCGATGAACAAAATGCAAATGAAAATTTTGTCAAATTTAATTGGAAATGCACCAATTAACCGAACTCGGGTGAAATTATAGTCAAATTTGAATAGAAACATGCCAATGAAAAAATATAGGTGAAATTTTAGTCAAATTTGATCGGAAACGCGTCAATAAACTAAACCCATATGAAATTTTAATTATAACAAAATGCGGATAAATTTTTTGTCAAATTTGATTGAAAACTCTCCAATGAACCAAAACTCAGCTGAAATTTTAATCAAATTTGATTAGAAACACGTCAATGAATGAAATCCATGTGAAATTTTAGTCAAATTTGATTGACAACGCGCCAATGAACTAAACCTTAGCAGAATTTTAGTCAAATTTGACTAAAAACACACCAATGAACGAAATCAAATTTAAATTTAAGTCAAATTTGATTGGAAACGTGCCAATGAACTAAACTCAATAAAAATCTTAGTGAAATTTAATTGGAAACCCGTATATGAACAAAATGCAGATGAAATTTCTGACAAATTTGATTGGAAACGCACCAATAGACTAAATTCAGGTGAAATTTTAGTCAAATTTGATTAAAAACACGCCAATTAATAAAACACAGGTGAAAGTTTAGTCAAATTTGATTGGAAATGCACCAATGAACTAAACACGTGTGAAATTTTAGTCAAATTTGATTAGAAGTGCACCGATGAACAAAATTCGAATGAAATTTTACTCAAATTTGATTGAAAATCCGCTATTTAAAAAAAACTCAGATGAAATTGTAGTTATGTTTGATTTGAAGCATGCCAATGAACAAACTCCTGACGAAATTTTAGTCAAATTTGATTGCAAACGAGCCAAAGAACTAAACACATGTGAAATTTTAGTAAAATTCTATTGAAACTCGCTAATGATAAAACTTAATTGAAAATTTAGTCAAATTTGATTACAAACATGCCAATGAACTAAACCCATATGAAATTTTAGTCAAATTTGATTGGAAACCCGTCGATGAATAAAACGCAAATGAAATTTTAGTCAAATTTGATTGGAAACCCGTCAATGAACTAAACCTAAGTGAAATTTTGGTCAAATTTGACTGGAAATCAGCTAATGAACAAAATCAAATTTAAATTTGAGTCAAACTGGATTGGAAACGTATCAATGATCTAAAACCATGTGAAATTTTAGCCATATTTGATTGGAAACCCATCGATGAACAAAATGCAAATGAAATTTTTGTCAAATTTAATTGAAAACACGCCAATGAACCAAACTCAGGTAAAATTTTAGTCAACTTTGGTTAGAAACACTCTAAGGAATAAAATTCAAGCAAAATTTTAGTCAAATTTCATTGAAAACACGCCAATGAAGTAAGCCCATGTGAAATTTTAGTCAAATTTGATTGGAAGCGTACCAATAAACAAAATTAAGAGGAAATTTTACTCAAATTTGATTGAAAACGCACCGTTTAAAAAAACTCAAATGAAATTATGGTCATACTTGATTTGAAGCATACCAACGAACAAAATCCAGACGAAATTTTAGTC
>NW_019232293.1:0-2705 GCF_002742605.1 Olea europaea var. sylvestris
ACGATGTCCGTTTCGGGCCCACAAGTACTTTTGGGAAATGTAGCGACCATTTTGGATTGAACTTAAGACTTCGTCGTGACGTAAGAGGGATTTCGGCCATTTTTGGAATGAATGGGCACTTGCATATTTGGAACGCTTGGAGAGTCGGCGTAGGAAGAATTCAGCGTAACTTTTGGCCACGGTGTCCGTTTCGGGCACATAAGTACTTTTTGGAAATGTAGCGACCGTTTTGGATTGAACCCACAACTTCGTCGCGACGTATGAGGGATTTTAGCGATTTTTCGAAAGAATGAGCTCTTGGATATTTGGAACGCTTGGAGAGTTGGCGTACGAAAAATTGACCTTAACTTTTGTCCATGGTGTCCGTTTCGGGCCCATAAGTAATTTTTGGAAATGTAGCGACCGTTTTGAATTGATCTCAAAACTTCGTCGTGACGTATGAGGGATTTTAGCGATTTTTCAAAAGAATGAGCACTTGCATATTTGAAACGCTTGGATAGTCGGCGTACGGAGAATTGAGCGTAACTTTTGCACACGGTGTCCGTTTCGGGCCCATAAGTACTTTTTGGAAATGTAGCAACCGTTTTGGATTGAGCTTAAGACTTCGTCGTGACGTATGAGGGATTTTAGCCATTTTTCGAAAGAATGAGCAATTGCATATTTGGAACGCTTGGATGGTTGGCGTACGGAGAATTGAGCGTAACTTTTGCACACGGTGTCCGTTTCGGGCCCATAAGTACTTTTTGGAAATGTAGCGACCATTTCTTATTGAACTTAAGACTTCGTCGTGACGTATGAGGGATTTCGGCCATTTTTCGAAAGAATGAGCACTTGCATATTCGGAACGCTTGGAGAGTCGGCGTACGAAGAATTCAGCGTAACTTTTGCACACGGTGTCCGTTTCGGGCCCATAAGTACTTTTTGGAAATGTAGCGACCATTTTGGATTGAACTCACAACTTCGTCGTGACGTATGAGGGATTTTAACAATTTTTCGAAAGAATGAGCTCTTGGATATTTGGAACGCTTGGAGAGTCGGAGTACGAAAAATTAAGCTTAACTTTTGTCCACGGTGTCCGTTTCTGGCCCATAAGTACTTTTCGAAAATGTAGCGACCGTTTTGGATTGAACTCAAAACTTCATCATGACGTATGAGGGATTTTAGCAATTTTTCAAAAGAATGAGCACTTGCATATTTGGAACGCTTGGACAGTTGGGGTACGGAGAATTGAGCGTAACTTTTGCACACGGTGTCCGTTTCGGGCCCATAAGTACTTTTTGGAAATGTAGCGACCGTTTTGGATTGAACTGAAGACTTCCTCATGAAGTATGAGGGATTTCGGCCATTTTTCAAGAGAATGAGCACTTGCATATTTGGAACGCTTGGAGAGTCGGCGTACAAAGAATTCAGCGTAACTTTTGCACACAGTGTCCGTTTCGGGCCCATAAGTACTTTTTGGAAATTTAGCGACCGTTTTGGATTGAACTCAAAACTTCGACGTGACGTATGATGAATTTTAGTGATTTTTCAAAAGAATGAGCACTTGCATATTTGAAACGCTTGGATAGTCGGCGTACGGAGAATTGAGCGTAACTTTTGCACACGGTGTCCGTTTCGGGCCCATAAGTACTTTTTGGAAATGTAGCGACCGTTTTGGATTGAACTTAAGACTTCGTCGTGACGTATGAGGGATTTTAGCCATTTTTCGAAAGAATGAGCAATTGCATATTTGGAACGCTTGGATGGTAGGCGTACGGAGAATTGAGAGTTACTTTTGCACACGGTGTCCGTTTCGGGCCCATAAGTACTTTTTCGAAATGTAGCAACCATTTTTGATTGAACTTAAGACTTCGTAAAGACGTATGAGGGATTTCGGCCATTTTTCGAAAGAATGAGCACTTGCATATTCGGAACGCTTGGAGAGTCGGCGTACGAAGAATTCAGCGTAACTTTTGCACACGGTGTCCGTTTCGGGCCCATAAGTACTTTTTGGAAATGTAGCGACCGTTTTGGATTGAACTCACCACTTCGTCGTGATGTATGAGGGATTTTATCAATTTTTCGAAAGAATGAGCTCTTGAATATTTGGAACGCTTGGAGAGTCGGCGTACGAAAAATTAAGCATAACTTTTGTCCACGGTGTTCGTTTCGGGCCCATATGTACTTTTCGGAAATGTAGCGACCGTTTTGGATTGAACTCAAAACATCATCATGACGTATGAGGGATTTCAGCGATTTTTCCAAGGAATGAGCACTTGCATATTTGGAACGCTTGGAGAGTCGGCGTACGAAGAATTCAGTGTAACTTTTGCACACGGTGTCCGTTTCGGGCCCATAAGTACTTTTTGGAAGTGTAGCGACCCTTTTGGATTGAACTCACAACTTCGTTGTGACGTATGAGGGACTTTAGCGATTTTTCGAAAGAAAGAGCACTTGGATATTTCGAATGCTTGGAGAGTCGGGGTACGAAGAATTGAGCGTAACTTTTGTCCATGGTGTCCGTTTCGGGCCCATAAGTACTTTTTGGAAATGTAGCGACCGTTTTGGATTGAACTCACAACTTCGTCGTGACGTATGAGGGATTTTGGCGATTTATCAAAAGAATGAGCACTTGCATATTTAGAACGCTTGGATAGTCGGCGTACGGAGAATTGAGCGTAACTTTTGCACACAGTGTCCGTTTCGGGCCCATAAGTACTTTTTGG
>NW_019232294.1:0-2705 GCF_002742605.1 Olea europaea var. sylvestris
AAATGACGAAATTGCCCCCGGCGCGATTAGTGTTTTCGATCAACCTGTCAAATTTTAGCCCATTCCGACACCGTCGTGAAAAATGACGAAATTGTCCCTGGCGCGGTTTTTGTTTTCGATCAACCTGTCAAATTTGAGACCATTCCGACTCCGTCGCTAAAAAATGACTAAATTACCCCTGGGGCGGTTTTTGTTTCTGATCAACCTGCAAATTTTAGCCCATTAAGACACCGTCGAGAAAAATGACGAAAATGCTCCTGGCATGATTTTTGTTTCCGATCAACCTGCCAAATTTTAGCCCATTCCGACGCCGTCGCGAAAAATGACGAAATTTCCCCTGACACGATTTTTGTTTCCGATCAACCCATCAAATTTTAGCCCATTCTGACACCATCGCAAAAGATGTCGAAATTTCCCGTGGCGTGATTTTTGCTTCCAGTCAACCAGCCGAATTTCAGCCCATTCCGACATGTCGCGAAAAATGACGAAATTGCCCTCGGCGAGATTTTTGTTTCCAGTCAACCTGCAAAATTTTCACCCATTCCGACACCGTCGCGAAAAATGGCGAAATTGCCCCTGGGGCTATTTTTGTTTCCGATCAACCTGTCAAATTTTAGCCCATACCGACACCGTCGCGAAAAATGAAAAAATTGCCCCTGGCGCGATTTTTGCTTCCCACCAACCAGCAAAATTTCAGCCCATTCCGACACCGTCGCGAAAAATGACGAAATTGCCCCTGGCGCGATTTTTGTTCCCGATCAACCTATCAAATTTGAGCCCTTTCGGCTCCGTCGCGAAAAATGACTAAATTGCCCCTGGGGCGGTTTTTGTTTCCGATTAACCTGTCAAATTTTAACCCATTCCGACACCGTCGCGAAAAATGACAAAATTGACCACGGCGCGGTTTTTGTTTCCTGTCAACCCGCAAAATTTCAGCCCATTCCGACACCATCGCGAAACATGAAGAAGTTTCCCCCGGCGAAATTTTTGTTTCCCATCAACCTGCAGAATTTTAGCCCATTTTGACACCGTCGCGAAAAATGACGAAATTGCCCCGAGCACGATTTTTGTTTCCGATCAACCAGTCAAATTTTCGCCCATTCAGACACCATCGCGAAAAAAGACGAAATTGCCCCCGGCGCGATTTTTGCTTCCAATCAACTAGCCAAATTTCAGCCCAATCTGACACCGTCGCGAAAAATTACGAAATTGCCCCCGGCACTATTTTTGTTTCCGATCAACCTATCAAATTTGAGCCCATTCCGACTCCGTCGCGAAAAATGACGAAATTGCCACTGTCGCGATTTTTGTTTTCGATCAACCTGTCAAATTTGAGCCCATTCCAACTCCGTCACGAAAAAATCACTAAATTGCCCCTGGGGCGGTTTTTGTTTCCGATCAACCTGTCAAATTTTAGCCCATTCCGACACCATCGCGAAAAATGACGAAATTGCCCCTGACACGATTTTTGTTTCCGATCAACTTGTCAAATTTTATCCCATTCCGACACCGTCGTGAAAAATGACGAAATTGCCCCCGGCGCGATTTTTGCTTCCAATCAACCAGCCAAATTTCAGCCCATTCCGACACCGTCTCGAAAAATGACGAAATTGCACCTGGCACGATTTTTGTTTCCGATCAACCTGTTAAATTTTAGCCCATTCCGACACCGTCGCGAAAAATGACGAAATTGCCCCCGGTGCGATTTTCGTTTCCCATCCACCTGTCAAATTTTAGCCCATTCCGACACCGTCGCGAAAAATGACGAAATTGCCCCCAGTGTGATTTTCGTTTCCGATCAACCTGTCAAATTTTAGCCCATTCCGACACCGTCGCGAAAAATCAAGAAATTGCCCCGGAGGCGATTTTTGTTTCCGATCAACCTGTCAAATTTAAGCCCATTCCGACACTGTCGCGAAAAATGACGAAATTGCCCCCGACACGATTTTTTCTTCCAGTCAACCAGCGTAAATTCTCCCCACTCTGACACCGTCGCGAAAAATGACGAAATTGCCCCCGACGCGATTTTCGTTTCCGATCAACCTGTCAAATTTTAGCCCATTCCGACACCGTCGCGAAAAATTACGAAATTGCCCCGGACGCGATTTTTGTTTCCGATCAAACTGTCAAATTTACGCCCATTCCGACACTGTCGCGAAAAATGACGAAATTACCCCCGGCACGATTTTTTCTTCCAGTCAACCAGCGTAAATTTACCCCATTCTGACACCGTCGCGAAAAATGACGAAATTGCCCTTGGCGCGATTTTTGTTTCCGATCAACCTGTCAAATTTGAGCCCATTCCGACACCGTCGAGAAAAAAGGCGAAATTGCCCCCAGCGTGATTTTTGTTTCTAGTCAACCAGCCAAATTTCTGCCCATTCCGACACCGTCGCGAAAAATGAAGAAATTGCCCCCGGCGCGATTTTTGTTTCCAATCAACCCACAAAATTTTAGCCCATTCCGACACCATCACGAAACATGAAGAAATTTTCCCCGGCGCAATTTTTGTTTCCAATCAACCAGCCAAGTTTTATCCCATTTCGACACCGTCGCGAAAAATAACGAAATTGCTCCTGGCCCGCTTTTTGTTTCCGATCAACCTGTCAAATTTAAGCACATATACCAACACCGTCGCGAAAAATGACGAAATTGCCCCAGGCGCGGTTTTCTATTCCGATCAACCTGTCCAATTTTAGCCCATT
>NW_019232295.1:0-2705 GCF_002742605.1 Olea europaea var. sylvestris
AATTAATTATTCGGGGACCCAAACGTAGGAATTTGGCTAAAATCCCGTGATCCCGGGTCTGTGCCCCGAGTCCAATTTCACGGCCAGTTTCCAATCAACCTATCAAATTTCAGCCCATTCCGACAACGTCGCGACAAATGACAAAATTGCCCCTGGTACGGTTTTATTTTGTTAATTTTCTGTCCATCACATCTTCAACCTGACATAATTAATAAAAAAATTAATTATTCAGTGGCCCAAACGAAAGAATTTGGCTAAAATCCCCTGATCTCGGGTCAATGCCCCGAGTCCAATTTCGCGGGCCGTTGCCAATCAACCTACTAAATTTCAGCCCATTCCAACACCGTCGCGAAAAATAACAAAATTGCGCCTGGTCCGAATTTTCTTTGTTAATTTTTTGTCCAGCACTTCTTCAACCTGACATAATTAATACGAAAATTAATTATTCGGAGGCCCAAACGAAGGAATTTGGCTAAAATCCCGTGATCCTGGGTCTGTGCCTCGAGTCCAATTTCGTGGGCTGTTTCCAATCGATCGTCCAAGTTTCGGCCCAATTTGACACCGTCACGACAAATGACAAAATTACCCCTGGTGTGGTTTTACTTTGTTAATTTTCTGTCTAGCACTTCTTCAATCTGACATAATTAATAAGCAAATTAATTATTCGGAGGCCCAAACGAAGGAATTTGGCTAAATTCTCGAGATCCCGGGTCTGTGCCCCAAGTCCAATATCGCGGGAAGTTTCCAATCAATCTGCCAAATTTTGGCCAATTCCGACACCATCACGACAAATCACAAAATTGCCCCTAGTGCGGTTTTGCTTTGTTAATTTTCTGTCCAGTACGTCTTCAACCAGACATAATTAATAAGGAAATTAATTATTCGGAGGCCCAAACGAAGGAATTTGGCTAAAATCCTGTGATCCTGACTCTGTGCCCCGAGTCCAATTTTGCGGGCCGTTTCCAATCAACCTGCTAAATTTCGGCCCATTCCGACACCATCGCGACAAATGACAAAATTGCCCCTCGTCCGGATTTTCTTTGTTAATTTTCTATCCAGCACTTCTTCAACCTAACATAATTAATACGGAATTAATTAATCGAAGGCTCAAACGAAGGAATTTGGCTAAAATCCCCTGATCCCGGGTCTATGCTCCGAGTCCAATTTCGCGGGCCATTTCCAATCAACCTGCCAAATTTCGCCCCATTCCGACACCGTCGCGACAAACGACAAAATTGCCCCTAGTGCGGTTTTTCTTTGTTAATTTTCTGTCTAGTACTTCTTCAACCTGACATAATTAATACGAAAATTAATTATTCGGAGGCCCAAACGAAGATATTTTGCTAAATTCCCGTGATCTCGGGTCTGTGCCCCGAGTCCAATTTCGCGGGCCGTTTCCAATCAACTTGCCAATTTTCGGCCCATTCCGACACCGTCGCGACAAATGATTAAATTGCCCCTGGTCCGATTTTTCTTTGTTAATTTTCCGTCCAACACTTCTTCAACCAGACTTAATTAATACAGAAATTAATTATTTGGAGGCCCAAACGAAGGAATTTGGCTAAAATCCCGAGATCCCGGGTTTGTGCCCCGAGTCCAATTTCGCAGGACATTTCCAATCAACCAGCCAAATTTTGACCCATTCCGATGCCGTCGCGAAAAATGAAAAAATTGCCCCTGGGCGGTTTTACTTTGTAAATTTTCTGTCCACCACTTCTTCAACCTGACATAATTAATGAAGAAATTAATTATTCGACGGCCCAAACGAAGGAATTTGGCTAAAATTCCGTGATCCCGGGTCTGTGCCCATAGTTCAATTTCGCGGGCCGTTTCCATTCGACCAACCAACGCCGTCGCGACAAATGACCAAATTGCCCCCTAGTACGGTTTTGTTTTGTTAATTTTCTTTCCAACACATCTTCAACCTGACATAATTAATAAGAAAATTAATTATTCGGAGGCCCAAATGAAGGAATTTGGCTAAAGTCTCATGATCCCGATCTGTGCCCCGAGTCCAATTTCACGGGCTGTTTCCAATAAACATGCCAAATTTTGGCCCATTTCGATACCGTCGCGATAAATGATAAAATTGCCCCTGGTCTGGTCTTTCTTTGTTCATTTTCTGTCCAGCACTTCTTCAAATACAAAAGTTAATTATTCGGAGGCTCAAACAAAGGAATTTGGCTATAATCCCGTGATCCCGGATCTGCGCCCCAAGTCCAATTTCGCGGGCCGTTTCCAATCAACCAGCTAAATTTCTGCCCATTCCGACATCGTCGCGGCAAATGACAAAATTGCCCCTGGTCCGATTTTTCTTTGTCAATTTTCTGTCCACTACTTCTTCAACCTGACATAATTAATACAAAAATTAATTATTCGGGGACCCAAACGAAAGAATTTGGCTAAAATCCCGTGATGCCGGGTTTGTGCCTCAAGTCCAATTTCACGGGCAGTTTCCAATCAACCTGCCAAATTTCGGCCCATTTCGACACCATCGCGTCAAATGACAAAATTGCCCCTGGTGCGATTTTACTTTGCTAATTTTCTGTCCACCACATCTTCAACCTGACATAATTAATAAAGAAATCAATTATTCGACGGCCCAAACGAAGGAATTTGGCGAAAATCTCGTGATCCCGGGTCTGTGGCCCGAGTACAATTTTGCAGCCCGTTTCCAATCATCCTGCCAAATTTCGGCCCATTCC
>NW_019232296.1:0-2704 GCF_002742605.1 Olea europaea var. sylvestris
TAACCTAACCCAACATGATCGGTTTGGTCGAAATTTAACCCAACCCAACCCGTGTAAAGTTTGAAACCCAACCCAACCCAACCCAACCTAATCAAGTATCGGTCGGGTTGGGTTGGGTTGGTCGGTTTAGGACAACTTGTTAATAAAGATTAAATTTATTCATTTTTGGGTGTAAAGCATCACTAATATAGTCCCAAAGCCTCAAAATTTACAAAACTAATTACCACAGCATAGATTAAAATTCAACTGAGACACTAAAGAGCAGAAATCACAACCAATTTAGAAGTTGGTTTCTCACAAAATTCTCTAATAGTGGGACGTGATTGGAACTTATAAGGTAAAAAAATTTCTTCAATACAACATGCTCCAAATCATTAAATAGTGTTAGCAAAGAAGAAATAGCAAAGATGTAGTCAAAGAAGAGATCACCTGAGAGATGAGTCTGTTCAGATTAGTATATGTTGGCCTCTCAATGTCAAGTGACTTGCGGCAAATATCATAGATCGCCTCATTGTCAAGAAGCACAGCAACATCAGTGTACTCCAACAAAGAGTGGGTTGAGAGAACAGAGTTGTATGGCTCAACCACAGCAGTCGAAACTTGCGAGGATGGGTAAATAGTGAACCCCAACTTTGATTTCTTACCATTCAACAGAAAGCCTCTCAAGCAAAAAAGATTCAAGTCCAGATCCAATGCCCCCACCGACAGCATGGAATACCATGAACCCTTACAATCCAGTACAATTATTCGCAAGCTTTCGGAGCTTAAGTGAGAGCGAAAGCGAGAGGGAGGGAGAGGGAGAGGGAGAGGGAATAGAGAGATTTTAGGGCTTCTTTTGGATTTGGGAGTGACCGAGTGATTAGCCATTTACGCATTTTTTTTTTTAAGTTCGGGTTGGGTTGGGCGGGTTGGGTTGGTTTTTATAGGTTAACCCACAACCCGACCCAACCCAACCCACCTACGTAGCCAAAAAATCGAACCCACTTAAAAACAACAAAAAAATCGACCCAACCCGATCGGGTTGGGTCGGGTCGGGCAGTTTGGACGGGTTGGGACGATTTTTGCCCACCCCTAGTTTCAATCGAGAATACGGAGTGGTCATGAACTATCAGAAGGCCAAAGAATACGTGTTAAAGGATTTAATGGGCTCAACGGAGAAAAACTTTGCTAAACTGGCCAGGTTTTGCCATAACATGGGGAAAACTAATTCGGACTTGACATTTTTTATTAAGACAGAAGGTGAGAATTGCAAGTTTTTCTTTACGGCTCTTAGACAATGCATACGGGGATTTCGAAATGTGATGTGACTCATAATTCTAGTTGATACTTGATGGTACAACTTTGAAAGATAGATATCAAGGCAAGTTGATTATTGTTACATGTCAAGACACCAATATCCAAATTTACCCTCTTGCATTTAGTATAGTCGACAGTGAGAATGATCTTCGATGCTTTAGTTCTTTACAAAGCTGAGGAATGTGATTGGAAAAGTTGAGGATCTTGCCTTTGTAAATGATCGAGGACCATCTATAATAAATGATATTAATGAAGTTTTTCTCGAAACACATCATGGCTATTGCATGTACTACATACAAGACAATCTGAAGACTAGGTATCGGGGCAAATGTATCATTTCATTGTTTAGGAGAGCAGTCAAAACTTACAGTGTTGATGAATGTAATAAGTTCATGGTTGAAATTGTCACTAAATCAATCCCGACATGGGATTATGTAACAAAAATGGGGATCAAATATTGGGCACGATCACATTTTTCAAGACGTTGAGACAAATGATGACGTCGAACAACGTGGAATCTCTCAATGCACTGTTCAAGAAGGATCAAGAGTTACCAATTCTCGCAATGATTGGGAATATTCATAACAAGTTGCAGCAGTGGTTTCATGATCGACGTGCGGAATCACAGAGTTGCACGATCGTGCTAACCCCAGCTCAAGAGGACAAACTTTTCGAGGTTGCAGGAATTGCGAGAAAGTTGAATGTGAAACCACTGGATGAGTTGCGATTCTACGTGAAATGTGCACGTAATATGGCATATATGGTGTGCTTGATTGATAACACGTGCACTTGCAGTCGGTTTCAGTTGGAGAATTTTTTCCATGTGAGCATACAGTCGCGATGGTTATGTATCGAGACTTTGCAACGAGAACATTATGCTCTCCTTATTACAGGATCGATGTTTAGAGGGCAGCATATGTTGAGATTATATTTTATCTACCAAATAAAGCCAAGTGGGAAGTCCCCGATCATATTCTCCCACTTAATACATCGTTACCACCCGAAATTGAACCACGTGGATGTCTACGTACGTCTATAATACCAGCTATCGAAGAGTTTTCTCAACCACATAAGTGCGGTAGATGTAAAGCAATAGGGCATACTCGCCAGTTTTGTACAAGTGAAATTCTCCTAAATAACAATTAAACCAATGTATAATGATATCAATATTAAATGAACAGTATTTTCGTTGATTTTTAATTAAATAAGCAGTTGTCTCATAACTATAAAAAAGAATTCAACGTATAACATTTACATAAATTTGACAATATTGACAATTATCTCTTAATTACAAAAATAAAAAAAATCAATATATAACATTTACATAACTTTGACAATATTTACAATTATCTCATAATTACAAAAAAAAAAATTAAAAAAATCAACGTATAACATTTACATGACTTTG
>NW_019232297.1:0-2704 GCF_002742605.1 Olea europaea var. sylvestris
AAAATCGCGTCGTGGGCAATTTCGTCATTTTTCGCGACTGTGTCGGAGTGGGCTCAAATTTGACAGGTTGATCGGGAACAAAAATCGTGCCGGGGGTAATTTCGTCATTTTTCTTTATTGTGTCGGAATGGGTTAAAATTTGATAGGTTGACCGGAAACAAAAATCGCGCCGGGGATAATTTCGTCATTTTTCGTGACTGTATCGGAATGGGCTCAAATTTGACAGGTTGATCGGAAACAAAAATCGCATCGGGGGCAATTTCGTCATTTTTCTCGATTGTGTCGGAATGATCTGAAATTTGGGAGGATGATCGGAAAGAAAAATCGCGCTGGAGGCAATTTCGTCATTTTTCTCGACTGCGTCGGAATGGGCTAAAATTTGACAGGTTGATCGGAAACAAAAATAGCGCTGGGGGCAATTTCGTCATTTTTCGCGACTGTTTCGGAATGGGCTCAAATTTGACAGGTTGATAGGAAACAAAAATAGCGCCGGGGGCAATTTCGTCATTTTTGGCGACTGTGTCCGAATGGGCTCAAATTTGACAGGTTGATCGGGAATAAAAACCGCACCGGGGGCAATTTCGTCATTTTTCTCGACTGCGTCGGAATGGGCTAAAATTTGACAGGATGATCGGAAATAAAAATCGCGCCGGGGTCAATTTCGTTATTTTTCGCGACTGTGTCGGACTGGGCTAAAATTTGACAGGATGATCGGAAATAAAAATCGCGCCGGGGTCAATTTCGTTATTTTTCGCGACTGTGTCGGACTGGGCTAAAATTTGACAGGATGATCGGAAATAAAAATCGCGCCGGGGTCAATTTCGTTATTTTTCGCGACTGTGTCGGACTGGGCTAAAATTTGACAGGATGATCGGAAATAAAAATCGCGCCGGGGTCAATTTCGTTATTTTTCGCGACTGTGTCGGACTGGGCTAAAATTTGACAGGATGATCGGAAATAAAAATCGCGCCGGGGTCAATTTCGTTATTTTTCGCGACTGTGTCGGACTGGGCTAAAATTTGACAGGATGATCGGAAATAAAAATCGCGCCGGGGTCAATTTCGTTATTTTTCGCGACTGTGTCGGACTGGGCTAAAATTTGACAGGATGATCGGAAATAAAAATCGCGCAGGGGCAATTTCGTCATTTTACTCGACTGTGTCGGAATGGGTTAAAATTTGACAGGTTTATCGGGAATAAAAACCTCATCGGGGGCAATTTCGTCATTTTTCTCGACTGTGTCGGAATGGTCTCAAATTTAAATGGTTGATCAGAAACAAAAATTGCGTCAGCGGCAATTTCGTCATTTATCGCGACTGTGTCGGAATGAACTCAAATTTGACTGGTTGATCGAGAACAAAAATCGCTCCGGGGGCAATTTCGTCATTTTTCTCGACTGTGTCGGAATGGGCTCAAATTTGACTGATTGATCGGATACAAAAACCACGCCAAGGGCAATTTCGTCATTTTTCGAGACTGTGTCGGAATGGGCTAAAATTTGACAGGTTTATCGAAAAAATCGCGCCGGGGGCAATTTCGTCGTTTTTCGCGACTGTGTCGGCATGGGCTCAAATTTGACAGGTTGATCTGGAACAAAAACCGCGCCGGGGGTAATTTAGTCATTTTTCGTAACTGTGTCGGAATGGGCTAAAATTTGATAGGTTGATCGGAAACAAAAATCGTGCCGTGGGCAATTTCGTCATTTTTGTCGACTGTGTCGGAATGGGCTAAAATTTGACAGGTTGATCGAAAATCAAAATCGTGCCGGGAGCAATTTCGTCATTTTTCTCGACTGTGTCGGAATGGGATAAAATTTTACAGGTTAATCGGAAACAAAAAATCGCGCTGGGGGCAATTTCGTCATTTTTCGCAACTTTGTAGTAATGGTCTAAAATTTGACACGTTGATCGGAAACAAAAATCGTTCCGGGGGCAATTTCATCTTTTTTCACGACTGTGTCGGAATGGTCTCAAATTTGACAGGTTGATCAGGAACAAAAATCGAGCCTGGGGTAATTTCATCATTTTTCGCAACGGCGTCGGAATGGGCTCAAATTTGACAGGTTGATCGGAAACAAAAATCGCGACGGGGGCAATTTCATCATTTTTCGTGATGGTGTCGGAATCGGCTAAAATTTGACTGGTTGATCTAAAACAAAAATAGCGCCGGGGCCATATCGGCATTTTTCTCGATTGTGTCGGAATGGGCTGAAATATGGGATGTGGATCGGAAAGAAAAATAGCGCACGAGCAATTTCGTCATTTTTCTCGACTGTGCCGGAATGGGCTAAAATTTGACAGGTTGATCGGGAACAAAAATCCCGCAGGGGGAGTTTCGTCATTTTTCTCGACTGTGTCAGAATGGGCTAAAATTTGACAGGTTGATCGGAAACGAAAATCGCGCCGGGGGCAATTTCGTCATTTTTCGCGACTGTGTCGGAATAGGCCCAAATTTGACAGGTCGATCGGGAACGAAAATCGCATCGAGGGCAATTTCATCATTTTTCTCGACTGTGTCGGAATGGGCTCAAATTTGAATGGTTGATCGGAAACAAAAATCGCGCTAGGGGCAATTTCTTCATTTATCGCGACTGTGTCGGAATGGGCAAAAATTTGACATAATGATCGTAACACAAAAAACCGCGCTGAGGGCAATTTCGTCATTTTCCGCGACTGTGTCGGAATGGGCTAAAATTTGACAGGTT
>NW_019232298.1:0-14458 GCF_002742605.1 Olea europaea var. sylvestris
TTCTCTCCAAAAGGTATTAACTTTTTTTTCCTCCTATATTGATGTATAGATAAAAATTATATTCATGCATAGTATTATCTACGCGTTTGAATTAATTATATATTTATATAAATATAAACTTCCGTCATGATTTTTGCATTAATAATGCATTTATGGGTAGATATTCTATAGTATGCTCCCAAACATATTTCATTCTACAATATTCTACAATAACTCAATTGGCCAAATATAAATATTCTACATTCATTATAAAATTAATCATTAATCAAAGTGCCAGTTTATTGGATTTTTTTTTATGTATTTAACCCGATTAAATACTTTCAAATGTTTTTTTATAAATTTTAAATTGATAATAGATCAAGTTGTTAATTTTGAAGAAGCATAAATCTGCAAATAATTATTAGGGAAAATTGCAGTAGAGGCTCTAAACCTTTAAAATATTAGCAGACTTTCCCCAAATCTTTAATTTATTGCAACTGTCATCCCAAACTTTTAATTTGTTCCAATGTTACCACAAACCTTTTGAGATGTTGCAGTGGAGGCCCTTTTGGATGATTTTCATCCAAATGTCTGTTAGTTGACTAAGAAAATTGATTTTGACCATATTTTTAATAATTTTTTAAAGGGAAAATTAGTAACTTTCTATTTATTACATTAAAATAAGTTAGAAATTAAATTAGAAAAAAATAAGAAATAAGAAATTAAAAAAAGCCAATCTTCTTCTTCCTCTCACCCCACCCCCACCCCAAAATCACCATCGCCACCGCCGCCACCACCTCCACCTCCACGCCCAGCCAAATTGAATGAATCAAATTGTAACCCACATATCCTCATCCCTATTTCTTCAATACTTGCTCGTTCTTCTCTCAATATTGCGAGAGGTTCCAATTTGCTGTGCACGAACATGCTTCAGTGCCTTCACTCCAAATTAGTTACCCTTGCTCTGCATCACGAGTTAGAAAGTAAATGCGTGGCCAATTAAGTAACAAGCTCAATAGTTCATATTCAATTAACTTCTTACCAGTGAACAGGTTCTTGAATATATTCCTCGAGATAGCAGCAAGTATTGCTCTCAAGGCATACAGAAAACTCATCATAAATATTATCAGGCTTGGATGGAGATGGAGGAGATGGACCAGGGTTTGAGGATTTTTGCCAGTCTTGATTGGGTATGATGGCTCCATGGCTATTCCACATAGACCGAATTTGGCAGCCACATTACGCTGCATCCTGATCTAGCCCTTCTCTCCCCAATATACACCCCCACGAGCTTCTAATAATCAAGTCTTGTGAGTTACAATTTGAGTTGGGTTTTTATGGTTGAGAATGGAGGTGGAGGTGGAGGCGGGGATGGTGATTTTGGGTGGGGGTGAGTGAGAGGAAGAAGAAGATTGGTTTTTTTTTTTCTTATTTCTTATTTTTTCTAATTTAATTTCTAACTTATTTTAATGTAACAAATGGAAAGTTACTATTTTTCCTTTCAAAAATATTAAAAATATAGTCAACGTCAAATTTCTTAATCAACTAACAGACATTTGGATGAAAACCATCCAAAAAGGCCTTCGTCGCAATGTTTCAAATGTTTGGAGTGACGATTGTAACAAATTAAAGTTTAGAGAAAGTCTGCTAATATTTTAAAGGTTTGGAGCCTCTGCTGCAATTTTTCCTAATTATTATTCTACTATAAAATATACTTTTAAAGAGTTAATGTTTCTAAATAATAGTTTTTTTGTGTTCCTAAAATAGCATAGCATCGTTAATTTTCTAAAAGAACGTTATTTGCTCCAGAAGAACATGATATTACAATTTCAATATTCTAAAAGAATATTGATCGATTTTTGCGTAAAAGAACAAATTAAATTACTTTATTTTTTATGTGTTCATTATTTTGCATACACATTTATATATTAATGTTTTAGTTAGATTTTACTTTGCTTCCGAAGATCATAATTAAATAAGATATAACATAAATGAAGTTGTTGCTCCTAAAGAGCATGACCTTAAATTTCCAATATTTTCAAAGATTATTGACATATATATTATTTTTAAAAAAGAAATAGTAAAATATAAAGTGCTTTTGAAATAGCACAAGTCTTGAAGAATATGTGTAATTTAAGAATTACACATATCATGTTGACGTTGATTATTTTGACTACTCGATTAGTTATTACATGATTATATAATATTTAATCATAATGCAATTATATATACTATTCTTTAAAATAAAAAATATTTTTTAGACTTAATATTAGTAGAAAATAATGATTGAATCAAATACTATCACGAACTTGAAGTTTATTGACCCTATAGTGACTCTATAAACTATGAAATGATTGTATTACTATTTCAGAATGAACAGTGCAAAAATTCATAGATTTTAGACAATCTGCACAGTTGTGATAAGAATGTTGATATCTTAGCATTTCGTGGTTCAATCGTAATGAAATTTGGATATGACGTTCACAACTCATTGTCCTTTAAATTCAATAATTCCTATCAAGATCTAATGGTTCATTTGTGAGATGGTAGCAAATTTAAGTACTGTAAAAAAATTCACATTTATATCTTTGAAGAATACGAAATTCGTCAACTATTCAAGGGTTTCTAAAACTTTTAAATTTAAGTATATTCCTAAAAAATCTTTCTATTCCTGTTATATATTATATTTGTGATTTTTTAGATTAGTTATATATTTTAATTTAACTTGTAATCCTGATGAAACACAACTATAAATTATATTTGTACTAAATGACTATGGTGTTGACGACCCATTTTATATAAATGTTCTAGAAAGAATTAGTTGCTTATGTAAAGCTTGTCATTACAATTTCAATATTCCAAAAAAATATTGGTACGTTGCTCGAGAAAAAGCAAAAATAATATATATTAATTTTCTTGAAAATTTTCGTATTTTGTTCCTAAAGAAACATAAATTTATACATATTAATATTTTGGAAGAATATTATGATTAGTTTATATATATATCAATACTCTTGAAGAATATTATTCTATTATTTATGAGTAATCATAACCAAGTATATAGCAATATTCCAGAATATATATATATATATATAATAAAATTTTACTATTGATGGTAATTTATCCCGTACTAAAATAAAGATAAATGTATTAAGTTTCTAAAATGTGTGGTACAATTGAAATAAACATTATATTGAACCAAAAGTTCAATTATTGAATTTATTATTGTTTGACACGATCAATTGTACTATTATTTGATCAATAATGATGCGAAATTAAAAATGTAAATGGAGATTCAACGAAGAACTGAAAGATTCTTCAATCAAATTAATTCTTATATGTTATTTGTTCTCTTTATTGAAAATTGACCACCATTGGCTAAAAAGGGGGATTGAATTTTTTATATTTCTGAAAATTAATCATGGTGGTAAATGGGCTCCCATCATCCTCCATATTGACCACCTAAATGATTGCATGGTGTTCGCAATCTAAAATTTTAAAAATTACTGCTCAAATTTTAAATTATGAGTATAATTTTTAGATTATACACTCAAGACGCATCCGTCTTGCTAATACTCGGGATCCTAAATATCAATATTTTATTAAATATTAGTTTAGATGTCAATAAATGGTTAAACAATGTTGCTTATTAAACGGCTCCAAATAGTTTAATTGAGAATAAAGTACTTCTCATTTCTATTTAGAGAATGTTATTACGCATCATAACAATATTATAGTTCTCCCTGTTGTAATTAGCTTATGACCAGAACTTAATTTTTTCATATAATTATTTTGACCGTATAATATATGTAAAATTGATCCACCACAATGAACTGAGTGGAAAGTAAAGAATGTTGAGAAAAAATTAGTAGTTTGAGCCCTTATACAATATCTCGAACTTTAACGTGTGATGTTTTGTAAAACGATTTGTTGATTATCAATTTGACTGGATAATTCTTCCAGCATTAAAGTGAGTAATCAAGAACCTGAAAATAATATACAAGTTCATCATTTTCTAAATCTTCGTAAAAAATAATTCGAACCAGAAGTTCAAAAGATAATTTATTGAAATATATTTACTAATCAAAGAGATCGACGACAACAATATCTCACACACCAACTTCAGATGCTCCAACTCGAATTAACATCTCAGAGGATAATTAGTTAAACTTATATTTGATAAATTTATTGCATGCCTGAAACGTGATGATATTTGATTCTCATATAAAATTCTCCAAACAAAAATTGAGCAATTAGCATTCTCATTTAGGAGTCGTACACTTCTAAAAATTATAGACATAAAAAAACGTAAAACCTTGGAAAAGATTCAAGTACCTAATATATTGAAAATTGAAATATCTTAATAAGTTATGTCGTTATGAGAAAAATAGAAAAAAAAAAAAAGATTATCGACAACAATTTTGTATATGATGTACCACTTCATATCATGAATAATGAGGATATTGAAATAAATTCATTGACGCATATCGATCGAATATATGATTGGCCAAATAAAAAGGATGCAAATGTTTACAATTATGTGAAAAGAAAATGAGGAAAATAAAGTCGGAATATATAATGAATGACTCTCAACATAATAAATTTCATGGTGGGGTGAAATCACATGTTCATAACTTGTTATCCCGACAATGCATGAAACTTGGAATACGGCTACAATCAACTCATATGGCATAACTATTAATGTTATCCCTAAATATTTAATATATTTTTGAATCATAATTCAAGTGATATTATCACGAGGGGGAATAAATAATGTTGTATTCTTTTTCCCTTGACTAAGGTATTGTCCTATTGAATTTTCCCGGCAAAGTTTTTATTGAAACAACTTTTGTGGCGTAAGAGAATAATGTACTCTTTTTTACTTCATTAGAATTTTTTTCACAGGATTTTTCTTAATAAAGTTTTAATGAGACATATTTTTTATGTAATAAATATCTATAACCCAAAGGATATTTACCCTCAAAGTAATATTTTGATATGTATGAGATTTCCGGAAAGATCAAAAAGTGCTATTTTTTCGAATCATCATTTTACTATAATCATCAAAGTTGACAAATATCTCATATGAAGACGGTGTTATGCAAAACAACATGAGATATATTTTACTAGAAGTTACAATATTGAAGACATCAATATACGATACAAAGATGATTGATACAAGAATTGAAATCATGAGGAGTAAACATTGTCCCACTGGATTTTCTTGACAAAGTTTTAACGAGGCAGCATTTACTTCTCAGAATTGTTTGTACTCCTTTTTTATTTGTTGGCATTTTTGTCCCATCAAAATTTTTGCCAATCATGATTTCAATGAGATAATTATTGTGAAAATAGTCATTCAAGGGGAATGTTGTAAATAAAGTAGTGTTTATGAATGACCATTATGCCTATGTCGCCCTAGATTCTATTGCCATTATATCCATACTTTTTCATATATATAGGAATAAAACATACAGTCTACTAATTTTTCTCATTTCTTCTCTTTTTTCTCTCTATTTTATAACATCAATCACATATTATATTTGGGATTATTTAAATTGATAAGTAAATTTTAATTTGAATATACGTTTAATCTTAAAATTACTTGTTTTAACATATATGCGAAAAATTTATTGCAGGTCACAGAACTTGAGTGAATAATATTGATCGCACAACTTTATTTTGTCAAACTAACGACCAATCTTTGTGTCATTTCTAATTTAATCACCAAACAGTATATAGTTTTAGGGATGCCCTCAATTGAGATTGTGATGAATTTTTAAAATCTTTCTAAATTTGGGTGTCCTTAATTGAGATTTTAATGAATGAAATTCATTAAAATTTAGGTGTTTGCAATTGAAATTTTTGTATGCCTTCGTTGATATGTTTTGACAACATAGATGAATGTCTCTTTCTCCCCGCTAGTCGAACCACTTTATGGTTCAATGCTTGTCTGTATTCCTTTTAGCAAGTAGAGATTCAATTAAATCTTTTAAAATTTAGGTATTCTCAATAATTAGTAGATTTATGAAGAACTCATTGATAGAGAGATTCTAAAAGATTTTGATGGATTTTGAACTTAAAAATACAGATAACCAAATCTTTTGAAATTTCACCATATTTGTGGAAATATTTCCAAATTCACAAAATTTGTTAGGATTTATAATATTTTAAAATCCATTAATATTTTAGTTGAGGACATCCCCGTTAACTCTAAGTCATGTAGGATGAAATCACTAAACTTCATCGTATATTTCTCAGAAAAATTCCATTTTGATACTTCCTTAATCTACTATATTAGAAGTATAGATTGAGGAGAAACTTTCGAATATCATGTTTACCCTTATATATTTAGTTATATGTCAATTCTACCCTTATATATTTAATATAGTACCATTTAATATAATTTAACTTCATTTAATATCCATTTAATGTAATGCTTATTGTTTTATATTGAAGTACTTAGAATTTTACTTTAATCAAATTAAGTTTAATTACTTAAATTACATTATTTAAATTAAGTTTGCAACTTAAAATCGAAGCTCACACATACAGATGTAATTTTATAATAATTATACAATATAATATATTAAGGTTGTGTTTGATTACAAGTATAAAATTTATATGAAAAGAAAATAAATTATGGGCAATTAAATTGCGTAGAACTTATTTGTATAGAAATTTTTAATTAAACGTGTTTAATTTATTTAATTTTCAACTTTAAGAATGTTATATTTGTTCATTTTCTTATTGGTGGATAAATGAGAGAGAAGGACGTAGATAAGAGAGAGAGAGAGAGAGAGAGAGAGAAAATTACTGACAAAATAAAAACATACTTCAATTAAAGAATATATTTTCTTTGTTTTCAAGGAAAATAAAAACAAAGAAAATATTGTCAAGTGACCAAAACGTAGCAAACTGTTTTTCATGAAAAAAATATCAATCAAACAGCACAAAAGTAGAAATCTAGGTGAAAAATGACATTTTTCATGAAACATATTGACAATAAAATACACCCTAAATGTTGCATTAAAATAATGATAGATCAATTACAATATAAAAAAAATATTTATTATAGTTTTAATATAATTATATATGTAGACGAGTTTTGATTTTTAAGTGATTAAACTTAGTCCCCATTTGATTCTGATTTTTTCACCCTAAAAAATCAATTTTTTGACCATTACTTTCAATAATTAGCCGTCATTTTTGACTTCTTTACTTACAAGTGTGACCTATTTTCCCCTCTAACAGTCAAAAAATTAATTCTCATAATCACTAACGAACAAATCTTTAATTTAATTAATATAAAATTATGAGTACTCCAATATGAAAAATGAATTCTATACTTAAAATGAGACTACATAAAGTTAAATTGTATTTAATCTTTCATTAATGTTACCTTTAATATATTATAATATTTTTCATATGTACGTGTGTGTGTGTGTGTGTTTATATATACACGAGATCTTCACTTAAAATCAACGTTCATTTACTTATATAATTATATTATAATTACAATATATATAAAAAATAAAATGTAGAGATAGATGAGACACATTCGATTTTCCATTTTGTCCTTATCATTGTCAATATTTTCATTCAAAGATTATAAAATACATGTTTAACTAATATAATGGATAATATAACTATTTAAATACAAAGCACAATAAATTGAAAAGAAAAAATTGCTAAAACACGGTCAACAATTAGAAGGGAAAGTGTCTCAAAGATAGGAGAAATTATCCATCAATCTTAATACTTACTCTTGATAATTAGGAGTTGCTTACCATTCCCATATTTGTAACCAACCCACTAAATACAATATTCGCATCTCAATTACCAAATTTTTAAGTATTAATAAAATTTAAAATTATATGTTCTAAAAAATAATTAATAAAGTATTGGGTATTTTTATTATTATTGGATGTTCATTTCTGTATAAACATAAAAATTGATGGTAATTTAATTACTTATTAGATATAAATATATAAAGAAAAGAAAAAGATTTTTACCTCAATACATTTAAAGGCAGAATTTTTATTCTCTATTTGTATTAATTCCATTCAAAAGAAAAAGAAATCTTTTGTTTTAAGTTTTTTCACTTTTATATTTGTTTTGAATGTAATTTTGATTTTTAATTTAAAATAAATGCTATGGATTAATATGACAAGCATGATTAGTATGAAATTTATTTTTCTAATGTGTTTAGATAAGATGCTTTTTTGTTTTTACTTTCTAAGGTAATAAATTTTATGTTACAAACAAAATAAGTAATTTTTTATTTTGAAAATTATTTTTGTACCTATAGTTTACTTATAGTGTACTCGTTAGTCGCAGGATCTGTTTTTCGTATAAATCTTTAAAAGATAGATCTAATATGTGATATTAGTCGTCTCATAATGTTAGGACAAGAGCATCATATGCGAGTGAGAAATGTTGAAAAACGGGTCTTCGATCATCATGCGGGGAGTGACTCGACTCACAAGATATTAGGGAATTTTTTCAAATTGGAATTCAAACCTATAACCTCCTTTCTACCTCCATCAACTTCTTACTACTTGAGCATGTCTAGCACAAAAATGGGAAAGAAAAGATGGCAAAAATTGTTGAAATTCGTGTATGGAAATAGACCAAACATGAAAACGACTATAACCATTTATTTTTTCTTGAAAATTTATGAGTTGTGGCACTTAGATTGTGGATAATAACTTCTTTCCATTAAGATCAAAATGGGGACTATAGGAGTGCATCAAAATGTAAATTTTGGGATATGAAAAAGTAAGGTGGTTCAACCACAAAAATATTGAAAATTCATCATTTTCAAGTAAGAATTCTTGAACCAATAATTTATGTTCAAGCATAATACAAATTCTATCACTAATTGATGTTAGAAACAAAATGTTAGACATATGTGACATCATTATATTAAGTGATATCATCAATTTTATTATCAGAGTGGGAGTAATGGATCAATCACTTTAGTTGTGAGTCTATCTTCTATATGTAATGATCATATTGATGATCAATGTGTAGGGAATTGAGGTCAATTTTCTTTAATTTGTCTATGAAATCCTTGTTTAAACAAAATAATGAGACAAAAACATTATATAAAATGGATGTAGTATCAAAGCTTTCAGTATATGAACAAAGCAGAAATAGAATAAGAAAAACAAAGATGTCAGGCTTATACTTTTTCTTCTCCAAACCCTAAAGTCAACACGTCAATTTATAATAATAATAAATAAAATAAAAAAATCCCTTGGCTGAATAATGTAACCTATATTGTACCACAATGCAATTCCAACGTGCCCAACAATATTTTGCCAATTTTCTTTCCATTTCAATTGTTACCAATATATGGCAATACGTCCACTTCCAAAGTACTCCACATATTTGGATGGAGAAAGTCTCAAAATTAATTTCCTTTCCTTTTAAGCTTGGCATCAAAATTTTTGACAAATTTTGAATGAATATTATCCATACTTGATAGGGCTGGTCTTCCTTTCAAAATCTCAAAATTAATTTCCTTTCATTTTCATTATGTAGTTGAAATTGAATCAGTACATTCATTGACTTGTAGTTAACACAAACCAAGTTGAGTCTTCCAACAATCCAAATGATCTGAAGCTCTATCATTGTTGAAAATTTCAATTTCTTTTATTTTGTTCACATGATCTTTGTTTAAAGAAAAATAACGAGACATAAAGTATGTCCTGTTCGATGGGGATCAAAATCAAAATTTTAGTAGATTTTGATAAAAATTGTTGAAATCTGTGTTTGAAAAGTTATGGATCTTATAAATAATTAATTTTAACTTAAATTAAAAATGCTGGAGAAAAATTTACGGACTATCAATCTTTTTCACTATATAAAAATTTCGTAATACTCATATAAAATCTTCACTAATCAAACCCCTCAATTATGATAGAAAAATACCCTAAACTTTATCATATCCATCAATTTTACTCTTTCAACAACTCACAAAGAAAAAAAGAGGAATGAGGAAAAGACAAACACGGCTCAATAATTTGACCTAAATTGCAACCTAATGCAATTTCACATCTCCCCGCCAATATTTGGCCAATTTCCTTTGAGATTCCAGTTGATACCAATATACGGCAATGTGTCCACTTCAAAAGGAACCCACGTATTTGCGTAGAGAAATTACCCAAATTAATTTTTAAACTTGGCTGCAAAAAATTTGGCACATTCTGAGTCAAATTTTCTCACAAAATGAAATAGTATTAGATTATATTGTTGCAAACATATAGTGTTTAGTCTTGAAGGTTTAGGTTCTTTATATATGAAGTTCATGACTCCTCGATCGATCATTGCTTCCCTTCTAATTTTCATTTTAGACACGCGATCAGATGGAGGAATGGAAAAATCTCGCGCTTCTTATTTCTTAACTACCAGAGTTTCTTTTCTATCATTCGACAATGGTAAATTATAGTAAGCAAAATTAAAAATTGCAACATTAAGGATTCATTTAGCATCGTTTTTGCTTCCTATAAAAAAGTTTTTGGAAGGACTACCTTAATTTTAATTTGAAAACTAATTTTTAAAAGTACTTTCTATTTCAAAAGTACTTTTAGAGGGAACAACATTGAATAAACTTATTCAAAAAGCTATTTTAATTAGTAGAAACAGTTTCATAAAATTAGCTAAACAGATCCAAAAGCTGATTTTGGTTGTCAAAAGGTCATTTTGACTTTTCAAAAATCATGCTAAATAGACTTAAATTCTTTTATAGTGTTGAGCTTATTGTTTTTCTCTTTTTCTTTTCGATTATCACAGCAAAATACAATAAAATTATATTTATGTTTAGGCAGGAATATTTGGAGAAAAGTTCCGCAGTATAATTTTTATAGGACAAGATCAAAAATACCATTTGACTCAACATAAAATTATAGTTTACGATAATTATCTTTATTCGTTATTTATAAGTAGCAAGGGCTTTATTATCGTATCAAATGTTTTATGGAGAATTCAACATTAAAATTTAGTACTTTAAGTAAATGTATAATGTTTAGGGATTACAAATCATATTATTTCTCTGTTAACTTTGACTTATATTAAAATCTGAATTTTAATTTCTATCAAACAGGAACATGTGCAATAAAATTACGTGAAAAAAGTTTAGCTAAATTTAGCATAAATTCAATTTAAATTATTACAAACAATCAAATAATATTTAGGATCCGTTTGATTGTAAAGATGTAATCTAATTGTCCAGAAAATAAATTTCAGGGAATTGAATTGCCTAAACACATTTTCCTGGGAATTGTAAATTATTGTGTTTGATTGATATAATTTTCTACGTGGAAAATGTTGAAATAAAAAAATAAAAGTATTTTTTGGTGTTCGTTTGATTTTGTTTTACATGAAAATTGTCAATTAAAGGGATATAATTTATTGAAATTGAAGATGAAATTTGTTTCCATTGCTAAAACCCCAAAAAAAATTAAAAAAATGAAAAAAATCATATATCTTTTGATGTTCGTTTGACTTTATTTTACATGAAAATTATCAATTAAAATGAAATATTTTTTTATAATAATTCTTAAAATTTGTTTCTATTGCAAAAAAAAAAAAAAAAAAAAAAGAGCTGAAATTCAAATTCTCACCATTTTGGTGAGAATTGAAATTCCATCAATAAAAGGGAAATGCTGATGTGACGACAGTTGGTGGAATTCCAATTCCATGGAATTAAAAGGCTATCAAACAAGCCATTTTATGAAAAAAAGAATTCCATTTCTATTTTCTAGGAAAAACAAGGACCAATCAAACAAGCCCTTAATAAAGTCTACTATTCGCAACTCTAGAATTTTGGAAGAATTAAAGTTCAAATATAGTCGCAAAGCGCCTATTGTGACCTTTATCTACCTTAGTGTAGTCTTTCTTGATTCCTTCCTATAATCTTAACTTAAACATACACTAAACAAGAGGGGGATATATTTGCTCCCCCTCTAATTCTTAAGTCATAGTTTAGTAATTCAATTGAAATTTTGATTGAAGTTCAGCGGGTTAGGGATGAAATTTACACTCTCTAGAGGCTAAAAATGCAATTATGGCATAATATTGGTCCTGGATTGTATTTTTAGATCAAATTGTATTCAATAATTAAATAAATACTCTTTCCGTCTCACAAATATAGGCTTATTTAATTCTCAAACCGATTAAGAAAATATAATTAATATAAAAGCTCGTTTGGTAGCCATTTTCTTCTAAATGCATTTTTCTTTCTCTTTTTTTCAATCACACATTCTTTATTAAAATAATATTATACGTAAATAAAAAACTTTTCCTTATTTTTCAACCACACATTTCACATTAATTTACTATTCTAAAATATATTTTTACATAAAAATGCCTATCAAACACACATTCTTATATTTTAAGTCAAAATATAAATTTGAAAATATATCTTTTTCTCACATTTTAACTAATAAATCCCTGCATCAAATAGTTGTTTAAATATGAGTAGTTCATATTTGTTGATTAAATAGGAATTTATAGATAATTAAGAGTTTAACTATACTATAAACAAGAAAAATGGTCTATAATTTGGGACATATGAAAAAGAAAAGCAAATTTATTTTTACGGAACGAATAGAGTAATATTAAACAAAATAAATAAATATTAAATCCCCCATATAATATTAAAGAATCGAGCCCTTGTTTGAACCCCATTTTATGAAAAAATAGTTTTTTTTTAAAAAAAATTATTTTTCAACCACATATTTTTTAATAAAATAAAATAATTTTATACGTAAATTATTTTTTTAATTTTTTAATTATACATTCTAAAAAAAACACTATTTCAAAATACAATTTCTTTTCCTGAAAATGGGGCTCAAACGGCTCATCGAAGAAGTCGGGTTCATCGATCAAGAGGCCAGGTCATGCTCCACCTTTGTAAGGTAAAGTCGACCTATGAGCTCTTGTATTTTATTTATTTATTTTTTTTGTTTCAAAAAATTAAATTCAATAAAATTTATTTAAAAAAAAAATACAGCCTAAAATCAATATTTATCTCCGAAAATTAAAAACGTGCCATGGTGATAGTTTCGATGGTTAAATCGAAACGTCCATTAAAGCTGTCACAACCGAGCGGAATATCCCAGTTTCCTCACATCCAGCAACCCATCATTCTGAATTATCAAAAGTCTATCCCCTAATTCCACGATGAAATCTCAGCCATAACCCTCAAAATCAGATTAAAATATATAAATACTGTTTCAACTTCACTTCATTCCATTGAATTATCACTGAAAATATGTTGTATTTCGAGACTAAGCTGTGGTTATTGAAATTTGTATTGATTTTAGGGTTAGGGTTTGGGGATGCAATTAAGGTACCGTTCAGAGTGAAGGACGTGCTTCCGGTGCTACCCAGTCAGATTTCATGGCCGTTGATGAATAACATTCACAGTGCTGTTGATTTGATGCCGCAATATATTGGATCGTTGACACCGAATAATGGGTCAATTAAGTGGAGAGGCGCTTGCTTTTTTGATACTGAGGCAAAGATCGAGTTCATGGGGCACGGTGATCGCGACCAAGGGGGCGGTGTTATCTATCTCTCGGTTTGTTTTCTCACCGCTGTCTGTTTATATGTAGATTATGTTTTTGTGTGTCCATATAGGTATATTGTTAAGTTTTCAGGTGAACTTTTGGGTTAGACTTTGAATTTTTTGGAAATTGGAGCTATGGATGTGCATAATATAGTAATCACTAAAGTAATAGACTTAAATGATTGCAGTACTGAAATTTTTAATGAAGTTTTTCCTGGTTCGAATATGGTTTCTAAAGTAGTGATGACATATTTCCCATTGAATAATAGCTACTAAAAGAAGTAAGATGAAGAATAAAGCATAGGGAAGAAACAAGATTAAGCAGAAACGTTGGTATGAATAAATTTTTGTCACATCGATTTCCTCTTATTTATTTATTGTCCCTTAGAGATAAGTTACTTTATTTGAGAGTGCTGTCATGTTTTATAGAAGTAGAGAAATTTATAAAATTGAGGTTAAACAACGTGTTGAACTTGTGATATACATGGAACAGTAAGCAACTATTTTGGGTTGAATTGGTTCTTATCAAATGTCCTGTCTTTTGGGTAAAACCTTGCTGAGAAGGACTTTATTATTTTCCATAGAGGATTTCTTGCTATGCTTCTGTTCATCAACATATTAGAATCATGTTTTGTTAGAAGCTGGAGTGAGCTTGCTTCTGGTTGCTTTCGCTGGATGATACGTTGTTAAACTTAGTCATGCTGGTAATAAATGTTAATAATTATTTTCTGAAATCTTGTTAATCAAATACGTTGTATTTAATCACTTTTTATGAAAGTTCAGGCTCATACTTGATTCAAAGAATTTCTTCCCTTTTATGTTGACTGCCTGAAATCTGATTTTAAGGTTCTAAACAGTTTTTAACCCCCCCCCCCCCCCCCCCCCCCCCCCCTCCCCTCC
>NW_019232298.1:14484-55200 GCF_002742605.1 Olea europaea var. sylvestris
GCTTTCACTCTTCCTAGACTGCTGCTGCCCATAGCTGGACGTGCATGGATCTGTATGTTTTTGCCACACCTTACAGAATCACTTGGGATTACTACTTCTCTGCTTGTGACCATACATTGAAAATTGAATCTTGGGAGGAACAGGCAGAATTGGAATATGTACGTCTTTTGATTGATTTATTTATTTATTATTATTATTTTATTTTATTTTATTTTTTTGCTTCTAATATATATTTTTTCTATGTGTAATAATTTGACATTTGGAACATCATTGTGTAGGTAAAGCAGCATGGGATCTCAGTATTTCTCATGCCATCGGGAATGATGGGGACATTGCTTTCCATGGTAGATGTCTTGCCTCTGTTCTCTAACACTGGGTGGGGTCAGAATGCTAATATAGCTTTTTTGGAGAAACACATGGGTGCATCATTTGAGAAACGTCCTCAACCGTGGTGTACTACTATCAATCCAGAAGACGTTCATTCTGGCGATTTTTTAGCCGTTTCAAAGATACGTGGACGCTGGGGTGGATTTGAAACACTGGAGAAGTGGGTCACTGGTGCATTTGCTGGTCATACAGCAGTATGCCTGAAAGATGAATTGGGTAATCTTTGGGTTGGTGAATCTGGACATGAGAATGAAAAGGTATTCAAATGTATCTTGTTATATATGAAGAATGTACTGATTTCTTCGTTTGTTTTTGGTAGAGTTCAATAGTTACTCAAAATAGAAATAACAATACGAGGCATACGAGACTTGTGTTCATACTTAAATATCTTCACTTTCAAACAAAGTCACTTTTTTACACACGACATAACATTTCACTGAAGTAAACTGTAAATAAGGCATAGGCCTTTAAACCATCAAGTTTTGGTTATCAGCCAACAATTTGCTGGTATAGGTGAGCTAGATTTGAAAAATGAATTTTCATAAAAACATTTCTTTTTTTTGTTATAATGGCAAAGAAGCATTTCAATAATATTTTGTGAAAAATTGTACTCATGAAAGATTTTGGCATTGCATCCGCAGGCTTTGAGAGCTTATATATCAGTTACTTGTTTTCAGGTTTATTTAGGCCTGAGCATTTTAACCATAACCAAATCTCCCGAACCGAAATTGAACCGGAATAAGCCTGAAAACAAGATTTTGGCATTGCATCCGCACGTTTATTTAGGCTGGGCATTTTACAACTCAAGCTTTTTATTTTTTCGTATTGTTTATAAACTAAAGTGATTTTTTTAATTTTTCATAATGCATGTGCTTGAGCTGTCTTGTACATTTTTTATTATCTTGAGTTCGTAGTTCTCTTTTTAAACGTATTTTTTTATTTAAACAGAGCAAGTTTAATATATGGACCTTAATTTTTTGATAATATATAGTTATGTATCTAATTAGTATTTTTTATATCAGTTCGTTTTAAGAGTAGAAGAATTTTCACATTGTTCATAATTAAATTATATGCTCTAGTATGTCTCGCTTATGGATAGAATAAGGTTTATTAAGAAACATATTTTTTCTCAAATTATAATTTAATTTTTGATTTTTTTTTTTGATTTTTTCCTATTTTTGTGGTTTTTACTATCCTATATTTTGCTTCTTAAGATTTTTTAACTGAATTTTGTCCCTTGCACAAATATTTTCGAGTAGCAGCGTATTATGTATAGGTAGAAAAATGGTCTATGTGAAATATTTATTTAATAAATGAATATAAAAATGTTTTGGTAGAACCGAAACCCAAACCGAACCGGAACCGACGGTTTGGGTTCTAGTTTGGCTTTAGTATTTACAAAGATCCGAATGTTTCCATTTACGAAATATCCGAAGTATAATGGGTGGTTCCGGGTATTGGAATACCTGAACAGACCAACCCCCAGGCCTAGGTTTATTTGATTTTTTCCAATATTAATGTTTAAAATTATGGTATTATTTTCATTAGCATGCTTGCATGTTTCTCTTACTGGCTTCTTGGAGTTTCTACAGGGTGAAGAAATTATAGCGATAATTCCATGGGATGAATGGTGGGAACTGGCACTTAAAGATAGTTCTAATCCTCAAATCGCATTACTACCTTTACATCCCAAGATCCGTGAAAGGTTTAATTCTACTGCAGCGTGGGAATATGCTCGGACAATGGCAGGCAAGCCATATGGTTATCACAACATGATTTTTAGTTGGATCGACACCGTAGCTGACAACTATCCTCCACCTCTTGATGCTCACTTGGTATGCATATACATGGTTCATTGAAAAAAATCTCTGCACTCCCGCTTGAGTCACATGACATCTACTTGTATGTTGATCACCTGAGCACTGGATCAGGCACTTTGATTCCTTCAAATGTTTTCTGCTGATACCTTCTGGCTAACATAGCTATAATTTTTTTTATCTTGTATCTCAACCATAGCACAGCAGTTGATTGGCAATTGAAATTTAACTGTTATTCCATCTAGGGCATCTCCAAGACACTTTAATTTAAAGAGCATCTTCAAATTTAAAGAATTTTTTGTTCCCCCCATACCCCAACTGCCTCTTTATTGTTAACTCTTCATATTACTTTTTCAATAGGTATTAATATTTTCTAATGGCTAAAATATTAAAATATTATTAAAAATTTGAAACTTGTAATTTATTAAGTGCATTCATTATAAAGTGCAAATAGAGTGTGTGTTGGACTCTCCAAATGTAGATAGCCAAACCCATACTTTACTTTAAAAAGTTAAATTGAAGAGTTAGGTGGAGCATAATTTTAAGGTTTGACACCTTGAAGAGCATCTTGCATGTAAAAAGTCTCTTGGAAATGCTTTTAGATAATAATAAGCGACAAAAATTGGTACAACTTCAATGTTATATTCCTTGTCAAGAATCTGTCTTTCTAGAATACGAGCATTGATTAATATAGTTCATTCCTTGTGCATTCGATGAAACTGTTGATTTTCGTTTGATATGACAGCAACTCTCTGCAGGTCATTTCTGTCATGTCTATGTGGACAAGAGTGCAACCAGCATATGCAGCTAACATGTGGAATGAAGCTCTTAATAAGCGACTTGGGACTGAGGTGACTGCATCTTTTCTTCTTGTTGATATTTTTTTCTACTTGTTAAATTTTTTGATTTTGATTTATTCTTGAGTCATTTTATTAATTAGTCTTGTTCTTAATGATCTATAATGAAAATTTCAGAAAACTGAATTTCATTAAACAAGGTTGAACATGCTAGATGTCCTCCAAAATATGCATGAATCAAGTGTGTGAATTTTAACTTAGGTAGAATAGTAGTGTTTGAGCCTAATCACAGGGAGCATTTTTCTTGTTTCCTCCCCTATCATCTCTTGTCAATGCCACTCAAAAGTCTTCAGCTCGTTGAAAGTTTCAGTATCAGCTTTGCACTTTGCTCTTAATCCTGAGCAGAACAGCTTGTTCAAGGTTAAGAAAAAATGAAAGATCATTTCTCTTACAGGATAGTCAAGGCAAAAGAAGGGCATATTGTATACCACTCTAATTTTACACGAGGAAACAGGTGAAAATTTTCTTCGTATTGGTTACCGTTTTAGGAGATCATACCACAGTAATTGTGTTGTAGAGCACCAAGAAGTAACCAAATTAGATGTGGAACTGGCTTTGGCTGAGGCAGGTTCTGCTGGCCTTGACTTTGAGGAGTAACCTTTCTCGCTTTGTAGAATTTGAGCTTAGAATATGCCTTGAGCTTAAATATTTTCCGTTTGTAGTTTTTATGATAGCCCTTGTTATTTACGTCACTGCATGTGTTGTTCCTCTTCTGCTTCATACCTCAGATCTCCTATTGAATAATGCCTCAGCAAAAGATGTAATCTTTTAACTGCATCAGGCGAATTCTCGTGGAGTTTTCCTGCCACTCTTTGCAAAGTTGATGAATGTCATAACTTGTTAATATTTTCGAATAGGATCTCGACCTGTATGGAATTCTAGCCGAGACTGAAAGACGAGGCATAACCTTTGATCAATTACTCACAATTCCCGAACAAGATGACTGGATCTACAGTGATGGGAAGTCTACAACATGTGTTGCTTTTATTCTGGCAATGTATAAAGAGGCCGGAGTCTTTGCTCCAATCTCCGACTCAATTCAAGTAACTGAGTTCACGGTGAGTGTCTAAGGCGAGATTAATGCACTTGATATTTACTAATGGAATATTTCCCTTAACATTACTTATATGTCACCGTTGCTCATCGCAGATCAAGGACGCCTACATGCTCAAAATTTTTGAGAACAATATGACACGTCTTCCAAATTGGTGTAACAATGGGGATGATCGGCTGCCATTCTGCCAGATTTTAGGTGAGTATCGAATGGAATTACCATATTATAACACTCTAGAGCCGTATGCCAAGATGAATGAGAATTGCCCTTCTTTGCCCCGGAATTATGAGAGGCCTATTAGTTGCTGAGTACCATTTTGTTCTGTACTATGTATATATTCCACACAGAGATGCTTAATGCTGCAGTGCAAGATTGTGCTATACTATCTATTTGGCTTACTATGGATGATTTCACCAGTTTCTACATGATCAGTATGTACCTATTTTTAAGTAATTTGTATGGCACGGGCCTATCTCCTGCCTCGGCATGATAAAAACTTTTCACTGCTGCCACGATGAGAGATCCATAATTAAGAGAAATAATTAAGGTTATCTTGCCTCGTGGGCAAGATATCAATTTCACGATATGGCACTTGATCATGATATTTGGCACGCAGTTTGGAACTTGCAGTTATGATCAATAGTATGGTAGACCAAGATTGTCAGAAAATAGATATGAGTATTGATCAAAGGTTTCAAAATGTGTTAGGTTGCTCAGGCGTGAGCATCTTAGTGCATGAAAGTTTCTACTTAGCATTCGTTTGGCTAAGATTTTAAGTGCTTATAAGTTGTGATTCAAGAGTCTTACAAAATGTGTGTAAAATGTATCAACGATCGGATCAGATTAAATTAAATGAATACATACATGAAAATGCCTAATAATCTCTTCAAGCAAATACAAACTACAAAGAGATTAACCACATCAAGAAATTAACAAACAAAAGAATATCACTATGATAGAATAGGTCCCTAGGCTAGTGGTCCATTTGATTTCTCATATGGCACTTGTCTTTGATCCATTGAATACCGGCGGAGGCTCCATCTTTAACTTTCACGGCGCCGGTAGAAGCCGCCGCCTTAGTTATATCAAACATGTCCCCAACGGTGGCGGAGAATTTGGAAGATGCGCCGCCGCCAGTTTTGGCTTTGTTGGTCTCAGAAGTAGTGTAGAGGGACTCTGGATCCCATTGGTCAGCCCATGAAGTCTCGTATGAAGTTTTTGATGCCATTTTCGTGCCTAAATTACTACCTGTAAAACCAGAGAGAAATAATGAGATTCGTGTTCTAAATGAATAGATTGAAGATAGGATTGTATATATAGAAGGAAACAGGTGCAGGAGTATGATTCGTGGAAAGCGGTTCACGCGGTGGCAGAGGGCGGGCGGGGTCGGTGTCCGGGAAACGTGTTTTCTAGAATCTTCTGGATTCCTGATATTTCTATTTTTACGTGGGTAGCTTAGACTTTTATTAGAACTTAAAATATTAGTAGTATGAGGTCTACACAAAGAGTCAAAGATGGTTGTTGGACACCTATTCCGACTTATTTTCTGTCTATGTCCACCACTAGTTAGGTACGTTCTTGGTACCTATCAAAGAATTCATGGCAAATTTTGCAACTTATCTTCCAAAAGGGGAAAAAAATTAAGAATTTTAAACTGACAAGCCCAAGATCACTGCTAGAATTAGATTTAAAAATCCGTTTGCATTCCCATTTTTAAGTGTTATACGATTAAATTTTTTTTTTTTTTTTTAATGTTAGTTTGACTCGTTTCATCATATAATTAGGCCCCGATTTGGTTCAAATTGTTTGAAACTCATTTTTCTTCAAATTATTTTCAATCACACATTTTCTTAATAAAATAATTTTGCACACGAACCTATAACTTTTTTTTAATTTTAATCATACATTTAAAAAAAAAAACACTTTTCAGTTTTCAGAAAATCTATTCTTAAAAAAATTTACATTAAAGAAATCTTGAATATAAAAATAAGATGAAATTTAGCCTCTAAGTGAATCTTTTTATGAAAAAATGCAAATAAAAAGTAAAAATCAAAAAATCAAAACTTTCCCTGATAGTGATAATTAGTTCGGGTTTCAAATGAAAAAAAAATAAAAAAAAATACTGCTAATTTCATAATTGGTCATTCTCGAAATCGACTTGGAGGTCTAGAGTTAATGCGAACGAGGCTCCCATACTGCCTTGTAATAGAAAGCACCCAACCTTATGGACTCCCAATCTTGAGGTCACCATAATCTCAAAATTGGCACATAGGTCGACTTAGTATTGATTAAGATATTCTCCTTTTTTGCCTTATTAACTTATCTATAATTTTTTAAATACAATTTGAAAATAAAAGAATAAATAAAAAATATGAGTCGAGCGAGTTTGAGATACATAACAATCAACTATAAATATGCATCATTGATTTATTATTCAGTTTATAATTTCAAGGTTATATTTCTTTGCATTTGTTGACTTGACGATTTGCCTCTATTTTGTGTGCAGAGAATCCAATTGCATGTTGCAAGTTCCGTGGGAGATTCCATGCATCAGTATTTAAATTTTTCATATCAAATGAAGGATTTAATAAATCCAGACTTCTCGATGCGGCCATTGACGTAGCAGAGCTCGCCATTTTTGCTAAGAGAGAGATGATGCGCACTTATTATGTATAGGTCGACAACGCAATTGCACTAGCGAATAGGTTACTGCTATAAAGGAAGGTTTGCGGGATAGAGATTCTCGAGAGATTGAAAAAGAGAAGATGAACAGTTATATGGGGGTGCGGGTGCGGGTGCGGGTGCGGGTGGGAAAGAGAAGATGAACAGTTATATGCTTTTGATTTTTCATTTTTTTTTTTTGTTTAATTCAAAGTTACAATTTTATTCCTTCTAAAATTGGTCAAAGTCAATTTATTGGGTCAACTAATGGTCAAACTAACATAAACCATCCATTTGGACTTCAAGTGCTAGTTTTTTTAAATGTTTGGTACTCACGGTGGTACAAACTAAAGGTTTGAGTAAAGCCTGCTAATAAACGAAAGGTTTGGTACAGCTGCTGCAATTTTCTCTTAGATTTATGAGCTTGACCTTTCGGTCTGGGGATGTTTGATCCTTGTTTGAGTTGGTCAGACTTGCTCGACTCATAATGATATTGGATTTTCTAGAAAGGTGGGTATGCCTATGTAAGCCTTATTGACGTCAATCATAGTGAATGAATTATGAATTGACTATTTAAGTTTCTTGTTATATGATATGATCCTTATTTGGTTTGATTAGACCTCCTTCGACCCATAGTTGGGCCAGTTTAATTGAAGAGGTGGATACGTACACGCACTATAGTGAAGGAGGAATAGTTAGCTCACCTCTCGGTATTGGGATTTAGATGGTGAAATTTGAAAGAGTAAGTGTCAACCCTAATTTAAGTTATTTAACCTTGGCACGATAAAAACCTTATATGCAACTAACTGAACTAGTCTAAATATTTTCCTCGCCATCACAAGGAAAGAGTTTCAAATAGCCTTAGTGAAGAAGCAATGATAAATATATAGTAGGAGTTTACCATTTACAATTTTTGGAATGAAAATCTTTACCATATCGAGATGCCATCACAAGTCCTTTGCTAAACTTCTAATGTCTCCTAATGCAACTACAAAGAAGCAACGGTTAACCCGATTTTTGCAATTTTGTACAAGTTTTGCTATTTCCCATAAGAAAAATTTTGTGTTGACAATTTTTCCCATATTGAAGTTAAGGATTTTAAATTTTAAATTTTAACATTTTAATCATTCCAAACCCTCAAAAAATGTAGTTATGTTACTAAGGAGCAATAGCTAATTATCATGCATGCAATATTAAATGATGAAATTAAATGAGATATTTCATCTATTCGGAGAAGTCACAAATGAATTCGAGAAACAAAATAAAGATTGTCAAAAATATATATCACTTCATTTAGACCTACATATGCGGAATTAACCAATAAAAAGCAAAATGTCACTTATTTATTGTTTCTAGATGATTACATTTAAATACAATTTAAACTCTAAGTTAAACAACCACAAATGTATAGATCAAAAGCATAAAAAAGTAAATAACACCCAAGATTGATGACGGGGGAAAACCCTTGAAAAACATTTCACAAGGATAAAAAATATTTGGAAAAACCTTGCCAAGGAGATCTACTAGAAAAGCTAACTTATAATTGATCTAAACACTAATAAATTTTAGTTGATTCTAACTACCTAATTGTAAATCACAAAAAAACTCTTTGATTGTGCAACCTGCAGTTCCTGACAACTCTGGGATACTTTTTCATATGCATGGGTCAATAAAACGAACTTGTTCTGGAGTGTTAGAGCTCCAAGCGTTTCTTCTCCAGTTTTAGAACTTCAAAAACTTATAGGTGAAGGTAAAGATTTTTTACGTTTGGTCTTTAGATCTTTCGTGTTTTGATCTTTGATTGAAGCAAGACAATAATGAAATGTGTATTGGATATTCTAAGGATGTTCTCTTGACTAAAATTGAGGCTCTACCAACAACATAGTATGTTTGGGATGAATTATGAAGACTTGATCAAGTAGTTGAATCAAGAGATTTTTTAATTGTATTTTGGATTTTTAATGATATGATCTTTAATATAAAAATAATGATTTAATATATTTTGGGACGGACCTATGCTTTTAATATGAAATGTTTGAGGTTGAATATGATTGAAATTAGTTTAAAATCACAACCTATTTTTCGGGATAAATACACTGCTTGAGCGCTAAGTTAGCGCCTAGCGAGCTCGTTCGAGCGTTAGCGTCGCACCCAGTGAGGGGCCTTGTTCCCATTTTGAGCGCTCGAGCACTCCTTGTGAGGCTAGCAAGCAGTTTTGCTCTGATTTCTTCTTCTTGGTCCATATTTTACATCTTTAACTTCTTTGTGACTTGTACTACCAAAATTTCCAACTATTTCGACTTTAATTACAATTCAATAACACATGATTTTGGATACGAAAATTGTCCGTTACAATTTTGTCCTTACAAACTTCCCCATTGGCATTCCATGACAAAATTATTTATTTCAAAATAAAAATCTAAACAACCTAACACTATTAGCCCAAAGCCAATTCTCAAACTTCAACTAAATATCTTGTCATACTTGTTTCGTAAACACATGAAAACAATAATACCATATATAAAAATGAAATGAAATTGACAATTAAAATTTATAACTAAGTCATATAAAATAACGCAAGTAAACCATGGGAAATACTGAAGCATGTAATACTACGTGCATCAATAACTTAGATATAAAATATATAATATCAATATCAATATTGTTAAAATATTAAATGTACTATCAATATTACAATCCTTCTACAAATCAATCAAACATTTCTTAGACTCCCCTTAAGTCAAATATCTAAGAAAAATAGAAAAATATCAACCTCTTCCCCTAAATCATATACTATCCAACTCTCCTGAAATAAATGTTTACTCCCCCTTTTTTTTTTGCCATGAATAACAACGAGAAACAAGTAACATAATCATGAATAGCATAGAGAGAAATGAATGAAAAATATTCACATGGACAAACTCTGCAAAATTATACAAAATATGATGGGAAAATAAAATTTTCATTTTTCTTTTGTGACAACTATTTTTCATGGATTTTTAAATATAACATAATGAACAGCTATTTGTTTAATTATACAAGTATAACTCATAAATAGTGAACTTTTCCCTCATAACTCATGTTAAACCAATATGGAGTAAATTGAATAAGCTATCTATGTGTGAAAAGTGCCACTAAACTCCTGTAAGCAAGTCTCGAAATCTTAAACGAGTGAGAAATGACATGCAAAAAATTATTGTGAATGAATATTTTCCTCAAATTATGAAAGTCAAGCCAAGTGCTACTAAGACCTTTTAATGAAAAAGCTCATATTTAACTTTTCATTGTATAACTTATCTTCTCCCTCTAGCTGTGAATATATATAATTTGTTCTCTCTTATGTACAGACTAATCTTCATTAAACTTTCTTAATGATCCTTATAACGAGTTTTAGATTGATGACTCTCAAATCACATGACTCTAGGGTACCAGGTTTTAAGATATCTAGCTGACTTAATTGCTCAAATCATAAAGACTACGAAGAAAAGCATAATATGTATCTCACAATTTTTTTATGCAATTCAAATCTTTTTAAGCTCAATAATCTTTTTCTATTAGGGAAATATATAAGAGCTTAGATCAACAAGTTAAATGTCATTCCATATTCAAAGTCAACTCATCATATTGATGATCATCATCTAAAATTTCACACATGCAGCTAAAACTCACTCATAAGAGCTTAATGTGTGCAATGCAGACGATACACGAAATAACCTATACCAAGTACTCCACATAAGTTCTAATCAAAGTTAATTGAAACTTTATTTGTTGTTCATTAATTTTATTAGTACTTGATTACAAAATAACATGTCCAATGATATCACTTTAAAGTGTTATAGTTATCAAAAATTATTTTTCCTTTTTATTTAAAAAAAAATAATTAATTTTAACTTTTTATTTTAGAAGGATAACAACAAAATGAAATAAACAAAATAGATTGCATGCATGTATATATAGATACTATGAACAATACAGATTCATGCATCTAAATACTTATTCAATGGGGAACATATGTGCTCTTAGCTTTAAGAATAACATAAACAATGTCACAATTAACAACGTCACTTGACCAAAGCGTTCACTCTTTTTTATCCAAATCTTATTAGAAGAAGATGAATCTTAGTCAATTGAATCATCAATTCAATCAAGTAATTCACTTGATTAGTACAGGATCTAACATGAGTAGTTAGATCTTATTTGTTGTTCTTAATCAAGGGCTTACGGCACCTATGTCAAACACCATAGTTATGACTTGTAAGAATGAACCTAGAACCAACTTTAGATTTAGTAACCTTCTATTGCACAAATGCTCTAGGTCCTAGGGTTACTGCTCTCTTAGACGTGATAGAGACAGTTGCAAACTTGGTCTTGGAAGATGAAGCAACATGAGTATTTAGTATATTCAATCCTAAAATATTGTCAATCCTCTTAGAATCACTAGTAAGTGATTGAAGTTGGGCAATAGATTTCTCAAGATCACTAGTAAAAGTTTTAACCTTAACTTCTTAGGACGCTTTATTAACCCTTAACTCTTTCAATCTTCTACTAGACACTTTAAGTTTTACTTTTAAACTCTCTTTTTCTAACTCAAGTTTATGTAATTTCTTAAAGGCAGAGCAATTCAACTTAAGGCACTCCTCAAAAAATCCATCAAAAGCCTCATAAATATCATGCTCGTCTTTTGACTCTTCTTATGAAGGGTCATGTTTTTCTATGTCCTCACATGACTCACTATTAACCACATAAGTAAATGCCATACAATTCCCCCACTATCAAGATTATAATTCTCACTTTGATTATCGGAGTTAGACTCGTCATCAGTTAGAGTAGCATTCATAGTCTCACCTAATGTTTTCTTATAACTTAGGCACTCAAATTTAATATGGCCAGAACTATGGCAATCATGACATCTAACGTACCTCTTCCAGGCTTTTTAGCATCACTGTTCTCTCTTTTATCTTTTTCAAATATACTAGATTAACCTTTAAACTTTTCAAAAGGTCTCTTACTATTCCTCAAGAATTTCTTAAATTTTCTAACAAAGGTAGGCAAGCTCCTTACCCTTAAAGTTATCATTGTTAGTATTGTCATAGTCTGCTTCCCTAATAGTTTTGAGTGCTAAAGATTTTTTCTTCTCATACTAAGATAGGCTAAGTTTATAGGTTTAGAGAGAACCTACAGATTCTTCTATCTTGATGTCATTGAGGACTTTACTTTCCTCAATAGCAGTAACATCATGTCTAAACTTCTCTGGTAGAAATCTCATAACCTTTCTCACAATCTTAGCATTAGGGATTCGCTAACTTAGGTTGAAACTAGAGTTGACCATGTCATTTATTTTAGCATATAAATCATCAGAAGATTCATATCAATCATTCTAATTCATTCAAACCTAGTGATCAACGTCTGCAATTTAGAGTTTTTAACATTCTTGATTCCCTCATGTGTAGTTTCTAATATATCCCAAGCATTTTTGGCAAATTTACACATTGACACTTGTTTAAACTGTAGGGGCAATTACACCTGCAACAAATATAGTTGGGGTTGTCCTATGCTTCTGTACACTAACCCAAACACGCATATTCATAAAGTTAAGAAAGACTCTCTTCTTAACCTTCCAATACGCATAATTACTACCGTATGGAGGAAAGAAAAGTGATTGACCCATCTAGACAAATATGATTAAGTATTGTAACTAAACTCCAATACCACTTGCCAGAAATATATATCACCTCGTTTAAATCCAAATATGCAAAATTAACCAATAAAAGCTCATTTATTTATTGTGCAACTAGTAAGCGATTTGGAGCCGACTTTTTCTTCTTGGTCCATATTTGATATCTTCGATTCCTTCAGAACCTATATTACTAATCCCCAACTATTTTGACTTTAATTAAAACTCAATAGTACAATATTTTTGATTAAAAAAATTGCCAATTACAATTTTGACCTAACAAAGATTTAAAAGAGTAAATCTTTTCCCAAAAATCTTTATCACTAAAAGGAAATTATCTGCAATGATCCTTGTGAAGATATGGTTCAACTAACCCCACCACCTAATGTTGTGAGTTGATGGGAGTGAGGTTGACACAATAAGGTCTTCCCTTCCTTTGGCAGAGGCATGGTCTTTCTTCCTACCCCTTCATTATGTACACTCTACCATTTTCAAATAAAGGGAGGGCAGCTCTCAGTCTCTGTAATTCCCAGCAGTAGGAGCTCTCGTTTTTCATAGAAGGGTGGTGGTTCTTCATTGGTTTTTTCCCCTCTCTCTTTGGAAGGCAATTGGCATAGCATGGGGCTGTTCCTGAGCCTGGAAAAACACCCATAAATCGAAGAAGGAGCTGCTGAAACGAAGCAGAAAAGCTGGACAGATTTTCGGCCAAAAAGGGTTGTATTTTTCCATTCCCGTTTTTCTTGATTTTTGCCTTGAATCTTGTTTGTTGATTGTTGTTTTGGTTGTTTTAACTCCTAGGATCCCCAACAATCCTCTCATTTAAACATGTATATATTTACCTTTAGAAAAGTACATAATTTTCTTTCGTCTTCAACCTATTTTTTCTTCAATTTACATTTCTGTGTTCTCCTATGTGGACTTTTCTGGTAGTCTATGAATTGGTGACCTTGACCCGTTAAAATTTGGATCACATGGTAGAAGAATTTTATTTATTTATTATTTTATTTTTTTCAAGACGGAGTATTTTGATAAGGACCCTTCTACGTTTACAGGCAAAAACTTTACGGAGATTTTTCAGTGTTGTCGTATAATTAAATTGAGACTAAATTCGTCCACATGATCTTCGTCCTGGTTAATAAATAAAAGGATCGAAAAATAAAAGAGATAAAGAAAATTTACATTGATCGATGCACTATATAAAATTTCTCCATTACTCGAACCCCATCAAGTATTCTAAACAAATGATTACCTAGGTTTTACCACATCCAACATTTTTACTCTTCGTCCAATCCACAAATAGAAAATGAAAATCATGTGAATGCTAGACTCAAATTTTTTTTTATATCACCTACCGAATATAAGAGCAAGCCACATCAATTTACATAGCAATGTTACTAATGGACGTCACAAAAACGTACCCGGATTCGACTTGTTTGAGACCTCTAGGAGAGGAGAATTTTGCCCCTATTTTGACAACCATTAAAATAAAACTTTTTTTTATTAATTTTTATCTCAAAATCATTTTTAACCACATAGTTTCACATTAAAATATTATGCACATAGATTCAATTTTTTCTTAATTTTTAATTACACATTCTCCTAAAAAAATCATTATTTCATAACTAATCTCTCAAAAAAAAAAAAATACTCGTTTTAGTGATTGTCAAACTAGGGCTTAATGAACAATTTTGCTACATTGATGGACTCCAGAGATGGCACGTGTCAATACAAGAATGAACAGTTTGGGAAAAAAAAAAAAAAAAAAACCACAATACCCAATCCCACCCCTTGCATCCCTCCCTGTCAGCTGCCCCTGTTCGAGGAGCATTATTCATTTATTCCTCAGTGAAGAGAAAAGATGGACGTACAGAACCCTTCTCATAGAGGTTCTACGGATGTGAGACATGAGGTGTGTCCCATTTCATTAAAAAAATATCCCAAAAAATTCCACCTCACTCATGTCTATGTGTATTGTGATAGAGCCCTGCAGGCTTGGTTCTGTACGTGAAGCCTCTCTCCTCAGTGAATGCAGGAGGGCCAAACCTGCTGCCTGCTGGCATTTGGCTATTATCTTTCCATGTAAGCAAAAGTAGAAATTCATTCTGAAGTTTATGAATTGTGTTTGCCCCCAGCATAAGAAACCATAATCATTGCAACAAGAAATGAGTTGACACCACAATGGTACAAACCTTGATTGATTTTGAATTTTCACCAAGGATAATATTGATATGATTAGTTTTGTAACCTAGAGCAAAGGGAAAGAAAATTTCCTGATAAGATGCAATAATAAAGTGGTAACTTTTTTAGAGTCAAACATAAAGTAAGCAAACAGTGATTTTTTAGACTAATCTCAAGTCAAGTGTACTACACCTTATCATGACAAATTTTGTACATTGATGAGAAAAAAAACAAAAAACAGTGGTAAATAGCTCAAAATTGTTTAATATTGAATTCAAATACATAAATTTATCCATCAATTGAAAGATTTTAAGCTCGTAAACGAGGTATATAGGCCATGTTTGGTCCCCATTAATTTTGATTATAATGGGGGAATAAGGTTTTTTTTTTTTTTTTTTTTTTTTTTTGAAAAAATAAATGGTTGTAAAAAAAAAAAAATTTTTTTTTTTTTAATTAAATCTTTAATGAAAAGTTTTTGATTCACGTGTAATATTATTTTATTGAAAATAGTGTGATTGAAAATATGAGGGAAAAAAATTTAATTTAATTTGATGAGATGTAATGGGGGCCAAACGTTACGTGCAATTAAAGTTAATGCATCCGTTGGCACCAATTCAAGAAGATGTTTACGACCTTTGATTGACAAAAATTAATGTGAATCATTTGAGTGGGTATGGGGCATTAGACAATTTAAATAAATAAATTTTTCTAGTCTCTAACAACTTAACTCTTTGGATATGATATTTTATTAAGAACCATAAAGTCAATATAATTTAGTAACTGCTAATTTATGTTATATTGTAGATGCATTTGGTTGAAATCCTTTGTAATAAATTTCTGCCATCTCCATTTTAATCATCATTTCTTTTATTTTTGTGTTGGAAAAATCAAAGCCACTTTCAATGGATTTGTAATAAGCTAATAGACTTTTAATGATATGAAATATCAAAGATTGCAAAATAGTTAAATAAAATTGAAAAAGAAAAACTTTGTTTGGCTTGAAATTCTTGGTAGTTATTTATCGACAGAAATAAAATTGCAAACAATTTCGATTTGTAATTCATCAGTCTTCGACTTCTCTTAAAAAGAAAAAAGGAACTCAAATAAAATCAATGTGATCATCCTTGAATCTTGAATCTAGAATCAACATAATTGCTAGCTTGCAGAACAACATTTTCATGTTTAGTACAAAAGGATATGGTTATGGATGAGTCCTACATACCAAATGATGACATATGAATAGATGTACCTACTCGACCATTTAGTTGGTATCAACCGAACTATAAAAAAAAAGCTGTGTGGTAAATGAAAATTACACAAGGGTAATTTATCCGGGATATTCTTAGTCGATTTTCTCCTTTTTCTATGTTCTCTGGGGTCTTTATTGAGGGCCACTCTCTCGAGGAAAAGTAGTAGAAAAAGGAGAGAAAAAATACTAAGAAAAAGTTAATACAAAGTAAATCACATTCTCTTCCTAACACCTAAAGAAACTATAATTAGGGACAACATATAAAACTACATAATAAAGATAAAAAAGATAAGGTTAAGTCTCTCTCTCTCTCTCTCTCTCCCCCCCTCTCTCTCTCCATCTATAATCTGTAGGGGAAGATCAAGATCTTATCTGAGGTTATTTGCAGTTATATACCTTAATTTTTGCTTTGGATTTTCCCCTTATTTCGAAGAAAAACACCTGCGCAGTAATCATCATGTCCTCCAAACTTTGTATTTCATCATTAGTCGCACACTCTCATCATCACTACAAGACATTCTTTTACCATCAACGAACCCCATCTACAAACTCAAAGATCAGAGCAAGAAAAAGGAAGAAAAGGAGAGAAAAAACTGGCGATATTGAAGATGGGTTCATTGAAGAAGAAGAAACCCTACTTTCTGTTTCTGATCATCTTTGAGCCATGAGTCTGCAATGGATTTCTTCTTCTTCTTCTTCTCTTCTTCTCTTCTTCTCCGGGGAATTGAAGCATGTCGGTCCGATATTTTACTAGATCAATCAAATTAAGATCTATCTATCTACAAATTATTCAAGATTCTTCACTTGCGCACTCAATTGATGAGTCTTTTGCTAAATTTGCATCTACTTCGAGAAATTTCAAATGGTTAGTTTTGCTTTGGATATGGTGATTGTCTACTGATTAAAGAACATGGTAAGATCATTTCTTAGCATGTGATTTGATTCTCTTTTCTTGCTTGAAAATAAATTCATGCCCCCCCCCCCCCCCCCCCCCCCCCACACCAACCAAATAGGGGCCAAACGGGGCCCCCTCTAGAAGCATAATTACTAAGGTTTCTCTTTCTTTCTGTTGCCTGTTGAACCCAAATCTATGTTGGTGTAAGTTTGTGAAATCATTAAGAAGGCGAGTACTATAAGCATGTAAAGAATAAATGTTGTTCTTGAGAACACAAAACCGAAGTATTTCCATTTGAGTGTATGTATTGGATGCTTGTATTAATTAGAATTGTCTGTATCTAGGGTTAAATGTTTCTTTCAGAACTTTATATACTTTGGTTTTCTGTATTGATTGGATTTGTCTGAATCTAGGGTTTGATGTTCCTTTCATATATTCAGATGTTTTGTCGTCAGAAATTTATTCTATATCACAGTTGAAACTAATTATTTAATTACTTTTTTGTTTAAGAATAATCTTAAATCCTTCTCCTTGTGATTATTGCTCCAAAACACAAGGATTATAATAAAAATTTCCTTTCTTTCTCAAAACGAATATGCTAATGAAGCTTAGAGATTCGGTAAAGAGGAAGAAACTTATAATATCCTAGCTGCTTATACTTATTTTCATGGACAAGTATTTTAGACAACTTTCATTCGTCATACTTCTTTCAAAATTTAAGGAATATGATCAAGGTCGCAAATTCTTAGGTTTTGTTTGGCATTTCTTATTTTTAATTTTTGTTTGATAAACACCTGAGGAGGATAAATTCTACATTAAGTTTGAATTAATTAGGTTAAGTACTGATAATCTCCGTTGAATTATGTATAAGCTTCTAGAAGAGAATTTGAAATGATGAATTTGTCCCTTTGATGTCCACTGTTATTGTGGTCACTTGTCGTCCCTCAAAAGGTAGGGTTTTCCAAAAGGAAATGATTGTGTTTCTTGAGTGAATTAGTTATCTACATTATGATGAGGGGAAAGTTAATGATATGATTTATTAGTCATCGATGCAAATAATGTCAATGGTTGAAAAAGATCAAAGCTTTTGATACTAAAACAGTGAATATGTTCATCTTTTAAATCTTGAACCACATGGGAACAAATTGAGGTGAAGACAATAATCATAGAAATTTGGGATATTTTTTCAATTGTCTCTAAGCATTATAATAAGAAGAACACAAATAAAAAATAAAAATAGAGAATAATATTGACAATAACATTAAGGATTACAAGAAAAGTTCTAAAAATAGTGAAATATTGAAAAAAATTATTATAGTTACGTAATATCAATATCTCACACTTCAAAATTTCAAGAGTGTGCCAAAATATGTATATCGAGTTTGAGCACAAGATTGTCAAGTCTTAAACTCACAAATTGGAATGGAGTAAATATAAAGAAGATACTCTATCTTTAGAAAAATGTATTATTGAACAGTGATTTGATATCATTTCAACCTCTTATTTTTCAATAAAATAATATTACACGCAAATAAAAAAATTCTTTATTTTTTAACCACACATTTCACATTAATACACTATTCATAAATGTATTTTTACGACAAAATTGGGGCTCAAACAAGGGATAAGTACGTAAAAGGATATTCTATTTATATTAACTGAAATTCTTATCAATCTCACTATAAGTGAAAAAGTTAAATTATATACTACGTGGGATAATAAAAATCTAACTAATGTTCTATTTAACTCCTAATATTCTTATAAATCTCAGCATTGTAATAAGTAGAACCTTATAAGATTAAAATGCCATTTCCACTGAACAATTATTAGACTTCTATGATTTATGATGTTAATAATTGGGTTGGTTAAAGGACAAGAAGTCCATACGATGAATATTATAGAATAGGAGATCATGAATATTATGCAGATATTTTAATGTGAATAAGATAAGAAATAAAAATATATGCCAACAAGCGGAGATGGCATCAATTTAACAAAAAATAAGGGAAATATGATTTAAGTGGTAGATTAAGATTTTTGTAGACCAAAACTAACGTGTCTAATTAGTTGTGGTTCGGGTTCTTTTGAAAATAGTGGTTTCGAATCGTTCATTAGATTGCTTGACCCCTATTATAATGAGAATTTGGAGAAAAAAATGGTATTTTGAAATAGTAATTTTTTTGAAGAATGTATAGTTAAAAAAGAAGAAAAATTTTGGGATTTCGTATAATATTATTTTATTGAAAAATGTCTGATTGATAAGAAGGGCAAAAAAATGAATTGTAATTTTAATGATAAAATAGATTCGTGCATTAATTAGAATAAGGTTTTGCTTGCAGCTGCTTGTTAAATTGCATATCTTTCAATTTTTATTTTTTATTGAAAATTGTGACTTTGTCAAATCGAGTATATTGCTAGCAATATAGACATGTTCGTTTTGTTCGACAATTACTAGCAAAATTTTAAAGGTTTTTTAGTGCACTTATGTTTATGTGGGTGTGGATCGCAGGGTAAGAAATGTAAAGATAATTTTATTTTTTTCCTTATCAAGAACAATATCTATTTTTAAATAAGAGTTTTTATGCTTTTATGCATAATTATAAAAAATATTTGACATTCGCCATCACTGTTTACGAATAAAAGAAATGATATAGTACTAAAGAGGGAGACATTTGACATTACTTTACTAGTTAAGAGGAGAGAGAATTTGCATGAACAACACGTCGGATTCCATTTTAATTTTAATATATACTTCTCTTTCTTCTTTTCAATCGTATATTCTTTAATAAAATAATATTAAATATAATTTTTTTTCTTTTTTAACTACACATTCTCCTAAAAAATTACTATTTTAAATTATATTTTCCTCAAAACCTCATTAAAATGGAACCCAAACAAGGATTATCTATTCCCGTTACATGATCAGCATATAATATGAAAGGATGAATCTACAGCAATAGAGGCGATGACATAGGATTTGACCGAATACACACATACACAGGAGGTCGGCTTTTTTTTTAATTCAAATGGGACCCGAGACAATGTGAGAGGATATCACCCTATCGGTCAAGTATTTTCGGGTACTTCAGCAAAATTCCCTATGAAATATCCATACCATAATGTTTTTTACAACACACAAATTGGCCAAAAATGCTATATTAAAACATCCTTTAACTTGAATATTTAGCGAAACAAACTTTTGGAAGGAAAATGCAGCATTTTCATTAATCAATATCATCCAAACAGCAGGTGAAATAAATACATGAAAAAATAGTGCACATTTGAAACCGAGATATTGGTAACAAAAGATGCAAGATTAGGAGCCACAGTGTTGCTCTTTCGGGGGGACAAAGCTACAGCCTACATGTACCAATGCCTATATCTTTCATCAAAGAGACAAAACCAAGGATAAGGGGGGGAAATGGCACTCTATTTGAATCGCATAATATTCTGCAATTCCAACATGACAATCTTTCATCCTCCCTACGTTACTTATCATAAATCTCAAATTTACAATTTTCATTTCTTTGTCAATTAACTCATAAAACATAATTCATAACTTATAAGTAATAAATAAAAAAGTGACTTATGTGAAGTGTGATTGTGTGAATACACATGACAGAAGTCATAGCCACTGGCCTACAGGCTCATAGGAGGTCCGACCGTCTGAGTCTGTCAGGGGCGAGTCGTCGTTGCTCGTCATCACAACAGCTTCATAGAATCGTAAATCGAGCCAGGAGGTGGAGAAATCGTGTATTGCTTGTCTGCTTCACTGCCGTTTGATTTTGGTGGACTTGCATTGCATATATGATATATCCATCAGGCAACAACCCATCCCTCATCAGCCCAAAAAATGGCAAAACATACAAAAATTAAAAAATTAAAAAAATCCCAACTGGTAGTCATCTTCCTCTCCTTTCTTCAACCACCGCTCCACCTATGCAACTGGTGCCTCGTAAAGAAGAACAAATGATAAAGAAGGACAGATCTTCTGTTGTAAGAAAAATACTTTGTGTATTACAATTGTTTGGCTTTTGTACACAAATTGCAATGAGGGCAGCAAGCCATATATATACATAAACCAAAAAAGCTATACTAGGAAGCCTATTAATAGTGAATGAATATACAAGGAATAGCAGCAAATTTACAGCAACCGTGTCCATGATTTGTGGCTGTAGACTAGTTGATTATCCATGATTTTAGAGATGAGATTAACAGTTCATGATTTGCTCCTGTAGACTGGTAGTCTGACCAAGATTATAGGACTAAGATCAAGGATCCTTTTCACGCCCCCGCAAGACGGTGCTTCCATCGGCAACACCGATCTTGGTGCGAAGCTCTTGAAAGCGAGTCTTTGAAAGAGCCTTCATCATGAGATCCGCAAGTTGATCACGGGTAGATATATGAGATACATTGAGCAGGCCTTTGTTAACATAGTCCCGAACAAAATGAATATCAATGGCAATATGCTTCATGTGAGAATGTTGAATAGGATTTAAGCTGAGCTGAGTGGTACCAATATTGTCACAATATAATTTTGGTACAGCAGGGAGAGTCACCTGTAGTTCTTGAAAGAGGGAAGTGAGCCATGCTATTTCCGAAGCAGTAGTCGCAAGAGCACGATATTCAGCTTCGGTGGAGGAGCGCGCAACAGCGCGCTGTTTTCGTATGCTCCAGGATATAGGATTGTTGCCAAGATAAATGATGTAGGCTGAAGTGGAAGTTTGGTCATCCATATTGCCTGCCCAATCAGCATCGGAGTATGCAGTGAGATGAAGACCTTTAGTTTTGCGAAGCCGTAGACCATGATAAAGAGTCGCTTTGAGGTATCGCAATAACCGTTTAGTTGCTGTCCAATGTGTCACTGTTGGTCTATGCATAAACTGAGCAAGGCGAGAAATCGGGAAAGCAATGTCAGGTCTCGTAAGAGATGGATATTGAAGTGAACCAATAATTCAACGATACTCCGTGCAATCAACAGAGGTTGTGCCAACGTCCAGGCGGAGAACATCAGAGGTAGACATTGGGGGTCAAAATCTCTTTCGTATTGTCAAGGCCTGTTTTAGAGAGTAATTCCCTAATATACTTATGCTGAGATAAAAATATACCGTTTGTGGTGGGGATAATTTCAACACCCAAAAAGAAACTTAATGGGCCAAGATCTTTGAGAGAAAAGGCCTTACCCAAAGAAGTGACAACCTGCTGGATAAAAGTGCTGAAATTTCCTGTGAGAATGAGATCATCCACATAAATGAGAAAATATGCAGTTAGATGATCCATATGATATATAAATAAAGAGGAGTCAGCTTTAGATTGAGAAAACCCCATTTTTTGTGAGACAATCACTTAATGCATGATACCAAGCCCACGAGGCTTGTTTGAGTCCATAGAGAGAGCGATGAAATTTGCATATATGATGAGGTGCATTGAGGTCAACAAAACCAGCTGGTTGTGCCATGTAAACTTCCTCAGTCAAAGTGCCATGGAGAAATGCATTGTTGACATCTAGTTGACGAAGAGGCCAGCCCCTAGACACGGTAAGAGTAAGTATCGCGCGGATTGTAGCTGGTTTGACTACAGGAGAAAAAGTTTCTTTATAATCCAAGCCAGGTCGTTGGTGGAACCCTTTAGCCACTAATTTGGCCTTATAACGATCAATATTGCCATCTGGTTTTCGCTTGATGCGATACACCCATTTGCAACCAACGGGATTATGATGAGGAAGTTTCTCGACAAGGGTCCAAGTTCCATGTTTCAATAGGGAACTGAATTCCTCACTCATAGCCTGACGCCAAAGAGGATCCTTCATGGCCTATGATATATAAGTGGGCTCAAGAGTAGGTGGCAGTGAATGTTTAGACACTTGGTATATCTGCTTGGGTCGGTAGATATTATTCATGGCTCGTGTAATCATGCCATGAGTACGGACCGGTGCAGCAGGTTCTGATGGGCCAGATGTAGCACTTGGGTTACTATCCAGAGAAGTGGCTAATGTAGTCTGCGAAAGACTCGGATCCAAGGGCTGCTGCTGAGAGTGATGTGAACGAGTTGGGTTTGGGGAGGACTCAACAACAGGATTAGAGGATAGGTTGGGCATATCTATTGGAATAATAGATAGGTGGGGCGAGACCACAGTGGGTGGACTCGTGTGGATAGGCTTAGAAGGTGGCTTTAAGCAGAGAGAGGGGAATTCATTTTCGTTGAATTGTACATGGCGGGAAAGATAAAGTCGAGATGTTGCTAAATCTAAACACTTATATGCACTCTGAGAGGTAGAGTATCCAAGAAAAATACAAGCACGAGATTTGGAGTCTAGCTTATGACCAGTATAGGGTTTAAGCCAAGGAAAACATAAGCAACCAAATGTCCGTAGTTTGAGATAATTTGGTGATGTCCCAAACAAACGTTCATAAGGTGAACTATATTTTAGGGCTAGGGATGGGAGTCTATTGATGAGGTACACAGCTGTTTGAAAAGTATAAGGCCAATATGTAGTCGGTAAGGCAGCTTGCGTAAGGAGGGTCATTCCGGTTTCAACAATATGTCGATGTCGTCTCTCTGAGATGCCATTATGTTGGGGTGTGTGAGGTGGAGTGGTAAGGTGGCTGATCCCATGATTTAGAAAATATGTCTTTAACTTGATATATTCACCACCATTATCTGAGTAGAAATTTTTAATTGGATGATCAAATTGCTTTTCCAACACAGGTTTTAGGTGAGTGAAAATTTGATAGACATCAGATTTTTGGTGCATGGGAAAAAATCAACAGTAGGGAGTATAGTGGTCAATATAGATTACATAATAGCGATATCCATCAGAGGATTGAATTTGTGTGGGACCCCAAACATCGGAAAAAATATATTCAAGAGGATTATGACTTACAATGGAGCTAGTACCAAAAGATAATTTATGACTTTTATTGAGACGACATGAGGTACAATTATTCGGTGGAACAGAATTACGTAAAGGAAGCGAAAATTGTTTAACAATCTGAGAAACAATTTTCTGAGTAGGATGACCCAAACGACGATGCCAAGTGTCGGTGGAGGTACGCTCACCCACATTGGCAATAATTGATGACTGTGTCTTGGCTAGAGGCGGAAGAGGATAGACACCATTTTCACAATCACCGCGTAGCAGTATCGCCCCCGTGGTCCAATCCTTCACAAAAAATTAATCAAGATGAAATTCAATTAGTACATTATTGGACTTGGTAAAATGATGCACAGATATGAGATTCTTATGCATTTCAGGAACACATAAAGTATTGGTAATATGAAATGAACGCGAGGGATAAGAGAGGCCAAGAGAGCCAACATGAGTAACTGATAAACCTTCACCATCACCAATTACTACTTCATCAGTGCCATCATATTCAGAGTGGATGGAGAGGTTAGACAAATCAGATGTGATGTTGTGAGAAGCATCAGAGTCAACCAACCATTTCTTGTCTTTAGCAAGTGATTTACCAACGAAGTTGGCTGCACCAGAGGTCGAGGTAGATAGCTTTGGACAAGATTTAGCAGTGTGGCCAAGAGTATCACAATATTGGCACTTGGGCTTGCGAAAACCATCATGGGATGAGTGGAGTCGGGTCTGACTCGATGAAGTGCCTCGAGTGAAGTTTTTGCGATGGCCACAATAGGTGAAATTGCCACGTGTTGCTGGGTTCGCTATAACAATCAGCGTATTGGTGGCAGATTCAAGGCGCTTGAGATATGTCTCATGACCAACTAACATGTCGTGCAATTCTTCGAATGTCAAGGAAGTGGTGCAAGTGCGGATAGGAGCAACAATGTCACGATAATCAGGACCTAGTCCATGCAAGACATAGAGTGTAATATCATCATCAGATAGAGGAGTATCAATGAGAGCCAGTTCATCCACAATGCATTTGATACTGTGGAGATAGTCAGTAATGGGTCTGTCACCATGTTGCATGAGAGTGAGTGCCTCTTTAAGTTGCATGACGCGTGTTCGTGACTTGTTGGCATACAAGCAAGAAAGCTTGTCCCAAGCGTCACGGGAGGTTTTTACCGAAACAATAAGAGGAGCAATTTGTTCCGAAACAGAAGCCAAGATGGCATTCAAGAGAAGCTGATCCTGTCTAAACCAGCGAGTATAGGCAGCAACATCATTTGCCGAAGTGGTTTTGGTGGGTACAGTTGGAAATGGGAGGGTTCCATCAAGATACCCCATAATACCGTACCCAAAGAGGAGGGAAGAGAAAGTAGCACGCCAGGTTGGGTAGCTGGAGGTGGTGAGGCGCTGTAATTGTCTAGTGTTTATGGAGATTAAATGTTGTTCAGAAGTCTGACCACCAGTGGGGTGAGAGACAACCGGAGAAGTCATGGCGGAAGTGGACGGATCGTACTCGTTAGAGTCAAAACGCTCTGATGTCATAAAGAAGAACAAATGATAAAGAAGGACAGATGTTCTGTTGTAAGAAAAATACTTTGTGTATTACAATTGTTTGGCTTTTGTACACAAATTGCAATGAGAGCAGCAAGCTATATATATACATAAACCAAAAAAGCTATATTAGGAAGCCTATTAATAGTGAATCAATATACAAGGAATAGCAGCAAATTTACCGCAACTGTGTCCATGATTTGTGGCTGTAGACTAGTTGATTATCCATAATTTTAGAGATGAGATTAACAGTCCATGATTTGCTCCTGTAGACTCGTAGTCTGACCAAGATTATAGGGCTAAGATCAAGGATCCTTTTCACCTCGCGTCTATTGAAAGTTTCGACAGAACCAAGCAAGCGAGCCCCTCACCGGGTGCTGGCTCCACCACTGTCTGCAAGTGTTATTCTGCTCTCACGTTAAGACTAAATCTCCATCTAATTTGCACTGTAAGCTAAAAGTAAGACCAGATCAAATCATTTCAAAAATTTGGTGACAACTAAAATCCTTCAAACCTTTCCATAGATAGACTATTTTCTTCTGAATGCAAACGACAAGATATTAATTTATCCGAAATGAGTTTGATCCAGCACGGAAAATTCCAACACATGCAACCTAAAAGCTGGATTGAAGATGAAGATAAGATAGATGAAACTACAAATGAAGGCAAACCCATGTATGGAAATAGCCTGCACTTTGCTTAATAGTTGGTTGCTATTCTTAAATGTGGGGTGGCCCAAAGTTCTGTGACTTCATTGTTTTCACCCTGATTATTCGATGTGGTATTTTATCCCATAATATATTTTCGCAAGATGTTGGTTTGTATAAGGAAACCAAACATGAAATTCGTGTACTCATTTTGTAATTTTAATCGGATTGAATTGCTTGTTGGAACTTTATATTCTGATATCATAATAAAACTTGAGGCTTCATTTTAAAAGTTAATCTTACTAAGAAGATAGCTCAAACTCTTATATAAGCCTAAGTGTCGGGTGGGTACGTCCGAGTATTTCAATAACTGGAACTACCCATTATATTTCGAGGTATTTTGTAAATGGAACCATTAGGTTTCTTAGAATTGCTGGAACCAAACTCAAATTCGAATCGTTGGTTCCTGTTTGGGTTCGATTCTACCCATAATATTTTTTATATAATAAATATTTTTATATACACAATTTGATAGGTATACCTAACACGCCACTATTCAACAATATTTGTACAAGGATAAAATTCAGTTACAAAATCTTTAAGAATAGCAATATCAGCAGATGTAAAATAACAATATGACTACACACACAAAGAAAGAGAGATCGATCTAATGAGCACCTGTCATCAATGCTTAACATCAGTTAAACATCGGTACTCATTATATAAATACACATACACAACAAATAATATTTCATACCCATCAAATGAGTTGAAAATGTAGTAAAAAACGGGCCTGATGTTTCACACCCACCGAATGGTTTGAAAATGTAGCTACCTTCACTCGATTTTCAACCGACAGCCTTCTGTTCACCAGTAAAATTGACTGCAAATTTTTGGAATGTTTTGGAGGAGCCGTGAATTGGTGAAACAAATGTAGTAGGGATTTTAGGAAGAAGACAATAATTTCTGGCCGAGACGGAGTACCATTTTTTTTTTTAATAAATGCATTGAAAAAAGCTACAGAAACCAACAATGAAGGTTATTTTGGCGATAATAAACTAAATCCTTTAGAATATTATCGAAGACTTTTGAGTAAGTTAAAAAGAAAAAAATATAACACATTTCCATGGCACAAAATACTTGTGCTAATTAATGGATAAAGAGACGAAGGTTGAGTCATACCCATCGTGTATAAGTTTTTCAAATATGGTTAAATGCAACAATGTAGGTAAAAAAACTTGTTTATTCGTTTGATATCGACAATTGACTTTTTTAAATTGGTTCCTTTAATCATTGTAAAAATTTCAACATAAGAAATTGTTTTTTCTGATAGTGTTCTTAGCAAAGCCAAAGAAAATCTAGATGTAAAAATACAAGGTTTCTTGAGAAAAAAATTCAAGGAAAACTATCGAATTCAAGTGAAATGACATCGTTTTATGCAACTAAAGAAAATATGCCCCCGTTTGTTTCTCATTTTTTAAAGAATGAGAATTAAAAAATAATCGTTATGGACCTCACACAAGAGATATAAATTCAAATTTGGTAACTTGATATGATGGATAACGATTTTCCTGTTTGGGTTCGATTCTACCCATAATATTTTTTATATAATAAATATTTTTATATACACAATTTGATAGGTATACCTAACACGCCACTATTCAACAATATTTGTACAAGGATAAAATTCAGTTACAAAATCTTTAAGAATAGCAATATCAGCAGATGTAAAATAACAATATGACTACACACACAAAGAAAGAGAGATCGATCTAATGAGCACCTGTCATCAATGCTTAACATCAGTTAAACATCGGTACTCATTATATAAATACACATACACAACAAATAATATTTCATACCCATCAAATGAGTTGAAAATGTAGTAAAAAACAGGCCTGATGTTTCACACCCACCGAATGGTTTGAAAATGTAGCTACCTTCACTCGATTTTCAACCGACAGCCTTCTGTTCACCAGTAAAATTGACTGCAAATTTTTGGAATGTTTTGGAGGAGCCGTGAATTGGTGAAACAAATGTAATTTTATTAGTATTATTTATTACTTTATAAGCAATTTTTTTTAATAAAAAGTGGTTTTTTTGTCTTATAAGTAATTTTTTACTTATAACTTATAAGTAAATATTTAGTTATCAAATTATTTTTTTAGAAATAATTTTTTTATTAAATAAATGCATTGAAATAAGCTACAGGAACCAACAATGAAGGTTATTTTGGCCACAATAAACTAATCGTTTAGAATATTATCAAAGACTTTTGAGTAAGTTAAAAGGAAAAAAAAATATCACACATTTCCATGGCACAAAATACTTGTGCTAATTAATGGATAAAGAGACGAGGTTGAGTCATACCCATCGCGTATAGGTTTTTCAAATATGGTTAAATGCAACAATGTAGGTAAAAAAACTTGTTTATTCGTTTGATATCGACAATTGACTTTTTTAAATTGGTTCCTTTAATCATTGTAAAATTTTCAACATAAGAAATTGTTTTTTTCTGATAGTGTTCTTAGCAAAGCCAAAGAAAATCTAGATGTAAAAATACAAGGTTTCTTGAGAAAAAAATTCAAGGAAAACTATCGAATTCAAGTGAAATGACATCGTTTTATGCAACTAAAGAAAATATGCCCCCGTTTGTTTCTCATTTTTTAAAGAATGAGAATTAAAAAATAATCGTTATGGACTTCACACAAGAGATATAAATTCAAATTTGGTAACTTGATATGATGGATAACGATTATATTTTTCATTTTAATGAGAAAATAATAAGAACCAAACAGAAGTTATATAAACTAACGATATGAGCAAAACGACTTCATTTCATTTGGTCAACATGAGCAATACCGACCACCGAGCCATAGGAGCCTATATAGTGGTTAGAGAGCAACCTTCTCATGCAAACAATACTTTTGACTAATAGATGTAATGTCCCCGTTAGAGTGGTCATTTTGATACTGATAGCAAGTTTTGTCTTATCTTCGTGAGTTATCTAAATTAAAATCTTTATAATTAAGTTTGAAAATAAATAAAGATACATGTAAATACAATTTATCTAGAGGCTTGTTTGGGAGCTTTGGGTACCCATTATGGAGTTTTTAAAAATATCGATTTTGAAATTTTACGAGAGATTAAATTTTGAGTTACTTTTAATTGCAGATTCTAAAACAATCTAACCCATGCTTAAAACATTATTGTATGGATTTTATTTTTTTAATTATAAATGATATTTTATTTATAAGTTATTTTTTACATATAAGTTAATTTTTTAAATTAAAAGTGAAATATTTACTTGTGATTAAAATTTTAAGTTATAAGTAATTTTTATACTTTTAAATAATTTTTATACATAAGTGATTTTTTAAATATAAGTATTTTTTATATTTTATAAGTGCATTTTTTTTATCTTATTAGTATTATTTATTACTTTATAAGCAATTTTTTTTAATAAAAAGTGGTTTTTTTGTCTTATAAGTAATTTTTTACTTATAACTTATAAGTAAATATTTAGTTATCAAATTATTTTTTTAGAAATAATTTTTTTATTATTGTATTTTTAGTTACAAGTTAATTACAAACAAAATACGTGGGTAGAAAATAATTTTTTATGGATAATAAATTTGGAAGAGAATTCCGGAATTGTCAAAATTTGCTGATTTGGTGGATTGAAAAATATTGTTAATTACACCACCAAGTTTGGATGTTAGTGTACAAAGAAACTATCAAGTATCGATTTTCCCAAACTTTCATAAATGGTGTTATCAAACATTGATCAAAATCTATGAAAATAAATTACAAACAAGCCTTAAAATAAATTGCATATAATTAAATGATTCTTTAGTTGAATTTTATTTATTAAAAAGTTGGTCAAATTTCAATTTTCATTACAAAACTAGTTTCTCATAATTTTTTTTCATCTCACATTTCATGAATCACATTGGTTTCTATTAGTTTTTATTAACTTTTAGCAGCAACAAAATATAAGTATGTCTTTGATAAACTTTTATTTATTCAAAAATTGATCAAATTTCGTTTCTAAACACATATTTAGCCCGTTTGATTATCATTTTTTGCCACAAAAATAAACAATATGATCGTTATTCATAACATCAAGCCATCATATTTGACTTTCTATCTCTTGTATGGATCTGATAACGACTATATTTTTCATTCTCGTTCTTACACAAATGGATACCAAATGAAGCCTTAATTAAATTCACAACCTTTATCCAACACTATCCAATTTTTCAGAGCACATCTCGTTTATCAACTCACTTTTAACATCTTAGAGTATCTTCAAGAGAATTTTTAATCATTCCAACAACATTTTTATCTACAGCACTTTAATTTTACTACTCTCAACGTGTATTTATTATTAATTTTTATATATTTTATTTTTACTAACTTCCTTCCAAATTATTTTGTTTCCCTCTATTTCCTTTGTTTATATTGTATGATTGAGCTCCTGTTTGTCATCCATTTTTTCACATTCTTTTCTATTATTTTTTCTATAATACCCATTTTCAACTACACATTCTTCATTAAAATAATATTACACGTAAATCAAAATTTTTTTTTTAATCACATATTTCAACATCAATCACTATTCCACAATACATTCTTTCCAAATAATGGGTGACAAACACACCTTGAATAAGTGCCTGCTTGAGCTCCATTCTTTTACATTCTTTCTTATTATTTTTTGGAAAATGTCGAAGTGCCCGAATTTTGGTGATTGAATGGGTGACCGACCCTCACATAGAGTGTGGACTCTGAGTGAATAAAATAATGCCCAACCCCCGAGGTGTGGGTGTTTGGTCATCCTTCATGTCAATTATTATGTTTGTATAGCATGGTCCTTATTTTTTCTACAATAGTCATTTTCAATTACACATTATTTACTAAAATAATATTACACGTAAATAAAAAAAATTTCTTTTCTTAACCACTTATTCTCCATCAATCACTATTCCATAATATAATTACTTCAAATTAATGGGGCTTAAAACGAGGCCTAAATACATGGAGAATTGAAAATTATAATACTTTGAATACATTTAATTTTGAATAATGCAACTTGTACTCAATCAATTATACAATAATTTAGGTATAGATGATGTGTAAAAAAGAGAGTACCTATAATTTTTTTTTTACTTGATTGAAAAAATTCTCATCCATTGAATTATGTATACAAAATAATAATAATAATAATAAAAAATGACCCCAGGGACATAATCCAGTGGTACAAAGGACAAGAGTGATATTAGCTCAGACTTTGCTGGCAGTCGCAGTGTGGTAGTTCGATACCTGAAACATGAAATTGGACTTCTTGTAGGCGTACTGTACAGATAGCTCTTGTTCCTTTGCCTGTTGGAACATATCCCGCGATTTACCTCCCTCACAAAGCTCTAGGGGCAGAGCGGTAGGAGCCCTCAAGGTTGGAGTTCATATTTTGTTTATTTCTTTATTTTTTTAAGGCTAATTAGCACAAAACGTCCCTACCTTTGGAGATTTTTGTGGATAACGTCCCTACCTTTCGTTTTTTGGCGAAGAACGTCCCTACCTTTACAATTTTTTGCTCAGAACGTCCTTCTGTCAATTCCCCGTTAAAATGTTCCGTTAAATCAAATAAAATGGATCTTTTCTTTTTAAAATGCAGGGGTAAGATCGTCCATTCAACATTTTCTTCACTGTGTAATCTCTCCCACCTCTTTCTTCTTCAAATGTTCAAGAAAAACTAGAGTAACATGAAAAAAAAACGTGAACAATATTATTTCATTCAATAAATTAGGGAAAATGACGCGAGAATGACTGCATTTCTAGTAGAAAATATTCACGACTGCTGTAATACTGATTGTTCAAAACATTTTGGAATGCTATATGAAAAGAATGAATATGTGGTTTATAAAAATGAGATGTTCATCCTCATTTTGTGCTTATGAACGGTGTAAATAAGAGGTAAAGTGAGAAGGCCAATCAAAGTATAATTTTGTAAATGGACAATAAATGTGATGGAGTGGAGAAGATGATGAAATATGAACGTGTTTTCTCCCCCATTTTAGCATAAAATTGAATTGGTGATAACAATCCCTACCTTGATATTGTCTTTGCGAAAAACATCCCTACCCTTACAATGTCTCTGCACAAAATCCCTACCTTTACATTTTATTTGCACAAAACATCCCTACCTTTACCTTTGTTAAAAATTGTGCAAACCATCCCCACGTATCTGGAGCCAAACAACCTGTCTAAACTGCAGCCAAATACAATTCTGTTTATCCTTGCAATTGAATGTCCATAATACCTAGTTCGAACACAGCAAAATCAATACTCAACATCCAAGTTCAATAACAAAATGCAATAAAATCAGCACTCAACAACCAAGCTCAATAACCAAACTAAGTAAACTGAGTATTTGACAATAATTAAAGATTGCTCATTTCTAGATATCCAGTTTGGAGAAGAGAAAAAAGTTTCATAATCAGAAAGTGCCTATCTCTATCCAGCTGTTCAAAATTATACACCTCTTATTTACACCCTTCGTAAGCACAAAATGAGGATGGACATCTCATTTTTATTAATCACATATTCATTATTTTCATATAGCATTCCAAAATGTTTTGAACAACCAGTATTACAGCAGTTATGAATATTTTCTACTAGAAATGCAATCATTCTCACGTCATTTTTCCTAATTTATTGAATGAAATAATATTGTTCAAGTTTTTTTTTTTCCCTCGTTTTTTCTCATTTTTTGAATGAAAAAATAATGTTCAAAAAATTTTTTTTCATGTTACTTTACTTTTTCTTGAACATTTGAAGAAGAAAGAGGTGGGAGAGATTACGCGGTGAAGAAAATATTGGATGGACGATCTTACCCCTGCATTTTAAAAAGGAAAGATCAATTTTATTTGATTTAACGGAACATTTTTAACGGGGAATTGATAGAAGGACGTTCTGCACAAAAAATGGTAAAGGTAGGGACGTTATCCACAAAAATCTCCAAAGGTATGAATGTTTTGTACTAATTAACCTTTTTTTAATGTATACAAATTTATTACGTACGTGTAGGCTAAGACATTCTTTACTCACTCTACAATCTACATAGCTCTTGCAGATGCTCTAAGCTGTATATCCCTTTCAGCACTTGAATACTATTCGCAGGCGTGATCGTCCTCGCTCAATAAGTCTCTCTTAGTGAAAACCCCCGTAATTTGATTCAACCCTATTTTTGGAATCAACTTTGCTAAATCCTGACGCGTACTTAGGTCGATGGCTGGTTTAATTTTTGATTCTCTGTTTGTTCGTTCGATCAATTGATCGATTGAATAGGGTTTCGAAGCTTTTTTTGTGTTTCGAAATCTCCATGTCAAACCCATCAAGGTCTCATGTCAGTATAACCCTAGGGCGCGGTGCGCAGGTAATTAATATTCAGTACTTTTTTGTACTTTTACCTTTTATTTATCTGGCCAATGTAAAAGGATTTCTTTATTTTCTTATTGGAAGGACTATTATGTGCTATTATATGTATTGAAATTACTATTAGGTTGTAAATGCGTTGTTGATGAACAAATGAAACGGATAATGCAGGTGTTTTTCATGTAAATTTGGCAATTGAGAAACAATTTTTTTTTTTCAATTGGAATGGACTATTATGTGCTATTATAGTATTTATATATGTATATTTATATGGTGATTGAAGATCAAATAAGGTGGAGAAAAGGATAAAACTGGTGTTTCTTGATTTAGCAATCTTGGATTTATTTAGGGCTGTTTTCATTTATACTAAATTTAGTTACTTGGACGGTATGGAAAGGGGTAATCGAAGAGTTTACACTCTAAAGCTTTACACACATAAGTAGTTCTGTACATATATTGATATTTTGGTTTCTGCAGCTGGTGAAACGGTCAGGGCTTATGGTGGATAGTTCTTTTGCTGATTCACAGCCAGCTGTTGGAAGCAAACGATCCGTTAGAGATAGGCTGGGAAGTAATGTGGATTTATCTCTTCAAGTCAACAAGCGGTATATATTTTTGGTTTCTTTTATCGTCTTCTTGTTGTTATGAAGTTGTTTTGTGTTTGAATACTTGTCTTAGTTTCAGGGGTTTAGCTTTTTCATTTTTTTCTTTTCCCATAAATATTCATATCCCAAATATGTATAACTACAAGTACTGAACATAAGTTGCTGCTGAAGTTATTCTGATTCCACATGATGTTAGACATTATTCATTAGTTCTAATGGGGTTAGGTGATTTACAGTATGGAAGAAAAAGTTAAAATAGTAAGATTATATTCTAGAAGATGTATATTTATGGATCCTGTTCTATCTTTCTCAGAATGCGGGGAGATGGCAGTACTGCTAATGCTGTGGACGGTAACAGACTCTTCTTGAGTCCTTAAAAAGTTTTATATAATTTAAAAGTTGAGTCTTCAACTAGCTTATCATTTGTTAATCTTTGGTGTCTTATATGAAAAAAGACATTTATCTGAACAGAGATGACCTCCGATTCAAAATCATGAAAAAGAAAATTATTAAGCAGAAGCAAAGTCATAAAATCGAGCAAAATGAGATAGACCTTCGCAACTTTTTGTCAAGGCCTGCTCAATCTTCAACAAATAGCATAGTTACCCGGGAGCCCATGTCTAAGCCAAAGGATACAGGACTGCAGTATCCAGAGCTCAGGTATAGTAGACAGCATTTCCAGGAGCCAAAAGATGGTACGCAACTAACCTCTGTAACCAGGGATTCTAGACAACACCTACCCGAAGCTAGGGATCAGCACGTGCCTAATCCAAGGGAAACCTGTGTTCCTAAAGCCAGGGAAGTCAAACACGGCATGCATGATGCCAGACATCAACTCTATGAGCCAAGAATTTCAAGCATTACGGCGCATATGCCTGGCACGAGAACTGTGAATGATGTTCCCACAGTGGACTCAGTAATAAATTCTTATTCTCCCTGGACTATGGACCGTTTAAGGCAAAGGTCACCAGGTGAATTTTTGGGAAGTTCCCGAGTTCTCTCACCACCCAGGAGAGAGGAAGAATTACAGAGAAGGCGTCCAGTTAGGACATATGATGACGGCAGAATGAGCATGTATACGAGCAAAGATGTTTTTAACTTTTCAAGCTCCATGAATTCTGCACCTCTCATGGCAAAAGTGGTTCCATCTCCTGGACTTTCAAAGACCTTGACACAAATGGTTGCCCCACTTACTCTACCTGGCAGTGATGTAAAGAGGAGTGCATATGCAGTACAGACTACTCTCCTCTCTGCTTTTTCTTCCTATCGTGTTACATGGAGAACTAGTTTGTGCCAACTGCTGTGTGCATTTTTTTTCTCTTTTGTCTTTATATGAATAATGTATGACTTAGGTGGTTGGTCATGTTTGCATAGGCTTAAGAAGTCTACTGTTCATAAGAGAGAGTGATGCAATCTCATTAAAACATTTTAGAAGAGCAAGGGGTAGACCAAAAGCAGCATGGCCTGATGTTGCTGCCAAGAATCCAGTTGCTTTGGATCTTGTTGATATTTATAGCAATGACGCTACCCCTAAATTTATTGGGATAAGACTATGTTACTTGTTTGTATATGTGCTCTATGAAATGTAAAATTTGATAGTAATCTTATTTGGAAGTTATAAAATTGCTTATAAGTTTAGGAGCATGCTCCCACCTTAGGATTAGGATCTGCTAGATAACGTACTTAGGAAGAAAGGTTTACATGAACACGAGTTTCACTTTGTATAAAGTGTTTACCAATTTGAGTAGTGTTGTCCATTTGGAAAGATAAGTCAGTACTATATGCGTTTTACCTCTTTGAACATCATGAATTAATTTGCTTATCTCCTAGTCAATTATGATGTCATCAGGTATATATTCATTTGGAAGTGCCTTATGTTGGCTACCCTTGTCTTGCTTTAGAAACCTTTTGGGACATTTGGGAACCTATATGGAACATAAATTGGTCAACTTCAAGTATACTAGGAATAAGGCATAGGGCGTTATTAATATTTGTCGTATATAGAAATAGGTGCATTGTTGCATATGGGATGTTAACAGGCCACTACTAGCCACAAATTGGTTCACATGTACTGACGTTTAAATTCAATCAGTTAAGAGCAAGATAAAGATGGAAAAAAGGTTTCAATATTCAATGTGGGGTCTCTCTTTCCTACTTTATTCTCCATTATTGCCTCTCTGAAAAATTAATATTAAGCATGTTCAAATTACCACTGTTTATTTATTTATTTTCTAAATACCACCCTATGGCAGAATTTTTATTATTAATGCAGTAAAAGGAAATATAAAACTTTGAAGGGGGAACATAAAGCCTGACCTCCAGCTATATGGAAAAAATGCTAATAACTTAGCCAGACTGAGAGACATATAATATGTGGTAAAAAAAATGTATTCTATGCTTTGTGACCGTACCACGCTCCTTTCATCATGCGTCACGATCCCATTGTTTAACCATAGCTGTGTCATTAATGTTATTTGAGTAGAGATGGTGCTTACATCATTTCAATGACTGTTAGAAGATTTTTGTTTTGTCTTTAAAATTTCTATTGAAAGGCTCCTCATCAGTAGCTACAATGGGATATTAATATTTGGGCTCTTTCCATTAGTTGCTACTGTGGGATTTATCATGAATTTTATGAATTTCTTATATGGAAGACTGATTGTTTCTACATTTATCCAAAATCCTCTGAAGTGAAAAATTAGATGTTTCTTTTTACGTATTTAGTACGAAGTTAGTGAATTCCTGGAACTTGATTTGTGTGGTACCACAATCCAGTTTCCCATTCCACCAATCATCTAAATTCCCCGTCCTAACTTGATTTCTTCATGATCTCATAGCGTGACCAATTTTTTTAGTCTGTAATATAGTGAAATTTGTTTACCTGTCAGTATTGAATCATTCGACACTGCATTTATTACAAGATCCTTAAAAAGTGCGTGTCAAACCTTTTTGTGTTATCTGCATTTCCCATGTTTCCATAATTGACTTGACTATAATTTTTACAGGTGAATGATCAACTTACTGTCGACAGCTTTTTGCAATCTCTGGACCTGGAAAAGTATGCAATTTACTTTAAGGCTGAGGAAGTATGTGACTTATGGTGTTCCTTCCAGATTTTTTAACTTGCAATGCATAATCCTTCTTTTCTTTTGATGTTAAATTCCAGGGCTTACAACCCTACAGTCAGTCTTGAGTTCTACAATTAGAAACATGTGTAAGACAAGAATTGTTGAGAGTTGAAAAAAGGAAATAAAAGGGTGAAAAATTGAAATGAGAGGGTATCAATTTTTAGACAGGAATCAGGAGTAAATTTGACATGAATTATGTACTTGATCATTAATTTACTCTTTTGGTTATTCACATGGTATCCAAAATTTTAAGGCATTTTTTTTGTCCTCCGTTGAATGTGGAAAATAGAGGATATTTGCATTGGTTAATTGGGTTTTTGATACATTCTGCAGGTGGATATGTATGCTTTGAGACAGATGGGTGACAGTGATCTGAAAGAATTGGGAATACCTATGGTAATCAGCTTTGTGAACCACTGACTGTCTTTGTTACGTTTGTATGTACAAATATCCATTCATATCCCATCAAATATACTAGTGGCCAGTAGATGAGGTTGGCTCATAAAAATGTATACAAGAGGCTTTGTGGCTACTATTGACAACTGAATATGTATCCTTATGGTTGTACATTTTACTTGGATGGTTGAATGTGCAAGTAGTTAGGCTCTGAAGTGGTGGATGGTACTAAGTTTAGTTGGTTAAGATGGCTAGTCAATCTTTATGTTTCTTGTTTTGGAAATCTAGATGCTATGAACCATTGGCATGTGACACGGACATGACATTGATACTCAGACATGTGCTTTACAGGGGGAAAAAAATATAGGGCATGGAAACATTGGGCATTTGTCTATTTAAAATTCTTTTAGATTATACATTTTTTATGTTATATCTTTATTTTTTTACCTTTATAATTTCCTATAAAATCAATATTCTTTTTTAGCTTTACTTTTTGGACGTGTCCTGAAGTGTACAAGGTGTGGACATGCCTCAGGACAATCTCTTCCCTTTAATGTTGTCATTCCCAACAATCATAATCTTAATCTCAGGTTTTCATCTTTAGATTCTCACTTACAGAAGGTGCACAATTTGCAGGGTCCGAGGAAGAAGATCTTACTTTCCCTGCTGCCTCGTTCCAAACGACTATGATAAGTATATTCCTACGGGCGAGATTCATATGGAGCATTACTGCCATTAATGTGAACTAAGGAACTTGAAAGATATTCTGCTGCAGTAGGCTTTTGTAATTTCTCTTGCTTCTGGTTGGAAGGTCGCGCCATTAAAGTTTTAATGATGGTATTTTGTAGTTGGTATTTTTGTTGTGCCATGTGGAAATGTTTCATTTTCCGATACAGAACCTTTTCCTAGTATGCGCATTTTGTTTTGAATGCATACGGTTGCTTCCGCATTTTGAATCATGGTACTTGGATTTTTGGAAACTTGATACATAGTGACTGGAAAATCTTGTGGCATTATGTCAATTTTATACAAGGCCTGATTAATTGTGTAGTCCAAAAAGTAATGTGATGTATAAGGTTTCTTTGAATTGAGTTTTATCTGGCTGCAGTTTTTTAGGGCAAGGTTAATTTCACGATAATGAGAATTGGGCTATGTTTTAAGTTTTGTTGACATTCATGATTATGAATTTATGGTATAATATGGTCTTATAATATTGGCAATTAAAGTGGTCATGGCATTTTTGTGAATGTTGGTAGAGAAACTTCGATAGGTCAGAGTTTTATATGATCATGTGGTAGGACAGTCCACTCAATTGATAATACGTAGTTATTTGTGTTATAATTAAATTTTGCTCTATTTCTCTCTCTTATTTTTTAAAATCATCGATTCGAATGGTGACACATTTTTAATGTCAAATTTAATTTTACTCGATTTCTCTCGTTTTCCAACGACTTTAGTTTTTACTCTTGTATATTTCTTATTAATTATGCAGAAGTTCTACAATTATTTTGAAATTATTATTTGAGTAAATGGTCCTATCGCGTGGACATATATTTACCAAAATAGAGTAAAAAATTAAATCGACATAATGGACATTTATCGTCATGAGTGGGTAATTTTTTATATATGTGTTCATCAAAATCCAATTGTGTCTACCTATATTTCATGAATTCAAATCTTAAATTGGACTTTGATTAATTGAAAAGATTCATGAATTTAAATCTTAAATTGGACTTTGATTAATAGAAAAGATTCTTGAACAATCTTGATTCTTTTTCAATATTTTATTTAGTTTATACTTTATTGTCATATCATATTAAAATGACAAAAATTGTTAGACTCAATGAAGCATCAAGTTTTCTAACCAAAAATCAAGTGATGGGCAAATGGCCAACTGTAATGAGATTTATGGTTCGTTTGATTACAAGCATGTAATTTGCATGAAAAGAAAATAAATTTTAGGCAATTCAATTGTCTAGAACTTATTTGTATGAAAATTAGTAATTAAATGTGTTTAATTGATTTAGTTTTAAAAATATTATACTTGTCATTTTTTATTGGAAAGTAGATGAAAGAGAGTGGATAAATAAGATAGAGAAATTAAAGTAAATTACCTGAAAAATAAAAACTACTTCTCTCTAAAGAAAATATTTTCCTTTTTTTTTAAAGAAAATATGGTCACGTAATCAAAAGTTTGAAAATATTTTTCATTGAAAAAATTGTTAATTAAACACTCCAAAAGTAATAATTTGGATGGAAAAATGACATTTTTCATAAAAAAATAAAATAAAGTCAATTAAACACACTTTTAATTCTTTAATAAGCTCCGTTGTTATAAAATTCAACCCAAAGTCAGTTGGATTGATCCATAAATTAGTTAAATTAATCGGGTCGATTATTTAAATTAACCAAAAAGACATTGATCCATGAAAAAATTAAATCAATTCGGTATCGAGAATTTTGCCCTAGTGATGCTAAAACAACGTTGTTTTTCAGTAATAAAAATCATGTTTTATACAAACTTGATATTTGACTTTTGATTTATGAAAAGTTCGTAATCTCTCACATTTTATATGAAATGGTTGTTATCGTTTAATTGTAATAATTGAAGATATATAAAATCAAAATTAGCATGTTAGTTAAACCATCGACCCGACAATTAAATCAATAATTCAATAACCCATTTCTTTACTTGTGTCAACGTTGATGAGGACGTCCATTTTATTTATTTTTTAGTTGGACTATTATTTATGTTTTCGACTCTTATTTATATAATTGGACTTGTATAAGTGGTTTGGCCCAAGTCAGTTCTCTTTAGAGTTTTTAAAGGTTTTGTTTTGTTATTTAAATTTAGCCTCTCATGAAATTGAAACAGTTGATGAATAAATAAATTATTTTGGTAGCTTGTGATGAAATTTCTCTCTTTTTTACTTTCTTCTACTTCTTTTGTTGATCCTCTTCTTCCACCGTTCTTCCCTTAATTCCCTCTTTTTTCATAAATCTGTGCCATTCTCCATTAATTTTCCAATTTATCTTGTATCAAATTTGGTATTAGGGCTAAACTTGGGTAATATTACTTCATCTAAATCCATCAAGTTTGCTTCAATTATTTTCCAAAAACTTTTCCACCCACCATCACAAAATCACGCACATGCCATGTCTATAATTGTGAATCATTGATCCGTTTCTCCAAAACCCTAGAGCAGCACAAAGAAAGAATCTGTTGTGGTAGCAGCTTCTTCTTTTTCCAATATGTTCCTTAGTCAAAAAGAGTGAAAAAAAAAATCGAGTAAAAAAAAAAAAAGTAAAAAAAAAAAAAAA
>NW_019232298.1:55588-63171 GCF_002742605.1 Olea europaea var. sylvestris
ATAAAAAAAAAAAACAAAAAAAAAAAAAAAAATTAAAAAAAAAAAAAAAATCGAGTCAGTTTGGCTGTACGACGTTACTGCTTCATAGGGTTTCTTTGTTGCTGCACTGCTTCTAGTCCACAGGGGTCCGATTTCAAACCCTAATTTCACAATATAATCACAGCCCAAAATACATTAACCTTATTAAACAACTGCCTATATATACTAAACTAAGGCCTGAACTATAAAACATTGACCCAACTCAGCCCATTACAAAACCCACACACCATACCCATTCACATTATCAAAGCCTAACTCAACCCATTTACTTCCAGCCCAAATAGATGCCGGCAACTCAAGTCCTCTTACAAAAATTCCGCTCATCCACGTCGACGACCGATTCGTCGCGATTTTCGCAGACGTCGACGGCTCCTGTCGCTTTTAACGCCGGCAGTCGGCCACCCCGAAACCTCTATATCCAGAAAATTCAATTTCTCCTAACTTTTATTCCCGACATTCATTACCAGTAGTCTAAACGTCTTCCATCCTGAACCCACCTCCTGCTGCTTTTAGCCGGACGAAAACATTCGTCGTTGGCTCATGGCTGCCACTCCATTTGCTTCTATCATCGCCACAATACCCACCGCCAATTGTTTAGCTGCCTACCAGTCGCCGTCGTATCTATTCTACTACCTTCCAGTCATCGCCGCCTCAATCCGTCACCGTTCCTACCACTACGTCAAGCCCAACTTCTTCTACACTTGCAATTTCATTTCCCCATTCTTCAATCTCTATTGCTTCTGCCCCTGGAATTTCTTTCTTTTCGGCATCCACTATGGGCTCTGACTCTGGCTCTACTTCAAGGCCAGTATTTCATTTCCTATATCTTCCAACTCTGCGTCATCTTCAGTACATCAGTTACCAATGCACTTGCTTCAAAACTAGCAATTGGAGCTGTTTCTTTTCTCTACGTAACAACCATTGCACCTGGTAGTGCTTCCTCATCTACGGCAACTACCCATTTTTCTTAGATTGGAGTTAACAGAACAACAAGGGATAACAAGTCATTGGGGCTTATTTTAGAGAGTGGATTGTACATGCACTTCATACATCAGAGGCCATTACTTCAGCAAATCAGGCCAATTGGGCTACAGGGAGTCACTATTATTACCTATCTTTGTGTATACTCCTATGTCATTTAAAAGTGTGTCAATTCTTTCTTATGTGTTGCTATTATCCTAATATGTTTTAAATTCCACTTGATTGGATCCCTTGACTTCATTAAATTCCACTTTTACCCCTACTTATTTCAAGTGCTTAGGTTTTTGTATAGTGTTTGACCTCTTGCTTTGCTAATATACATGTATCGACAGTACGAGTTTGCAATATTTGGATTTCCTTAATTCCAAAAAATATGCTCAGGTTGTTATTTTCATTGTTTGTACACATGGTTCATTGATCTCTTCATTGCACGTCATTTAGCTAGCAATACAGTGCATGTAGTTGTGTAGTGATCATCTCATCATTTCTAAATTCAGTACCTTAACCATGGAACCTCACTATTTGAAGCACTCACCCAACAAATAGTAGCTATCCAAGCCTAGTTGACTGCTACTCTTGAAGAGAGTAGGGATCTATCTACTAGTTCGAACAATTTTAAACAAATTCTTCATTATATTGACGTTGATAATTCTGAAGTTTCCTGTAATAGACATCATAGTCATCGACAAGGTAATTATAAATAATTTCAATATGATCACAATGATAAGGATCAGGATTGTAAGCGGGAACGAGGTTGTAACCATCATGGTACTCATTCTCGTCCTTGCCACGAAAAACATCTCTCTAGAAACATCAAATTGGATACTTCTACATTCAATGATTGTTTAGATCCTGGAGTTTTTACTCAATGGAATACCCTTACATAGGGAATTGATTAGTGATTGAGTATATTGTTCAATTTGAGGAATTTTGAATGAAAAGCCATGTCATTAAGAATGAGGCCCTTATTTTGAGTAGGTTTAGCCAAGGACTACGAGATGATCTTAGACGTGAACTTTCTTTGAAGTGTCACTACTCTTGATCATACTTATTCTTTAGCTCGAGATTATGAGTTAATTATTGGCACTCCACATGAAAAGTGTGGTTACAACTGTGCATCCGTCTCATTAGCGTCGCCTCCTCAAAAGTCTATTAGAATACCTTCTCTGTCTAATGCTCCTCATGTATTGGGAAATAAGGATAAAATACTTGAAATTTCAAGGAATTCTTCTAAGTTGTAGTTCTTCAACAGTAAGGACTTTAGCAACATCTTCTAAATGTCCTAGTCGAGCTTTAATCATTGAAGAACGAAATAATGTAACATATGAGCCATTAGAAGATCTAGTCTATGAAACTAAACATGATGATTTAGGAAATAATGAGGACACATCCTTAAGTGATATTCGGACTTTTCCTAAGAATCTAGATACTATACCCTTTGTTCGTGACACCTTTCGATTACGTGTTGTATGTTGTATTTGTTTCCAAACCAAAGAGGCGAATGATTTCACTAGGCACTAATGGAAATCCCAATCGCCTAGGGTTGTTACTAACTAGAAATTCTCCACTGCAGACCATCCTCGGACGGATGGCCAAGCTACTTGGCTAACCAAAGTCTTGACAATTTCTTAAAGTGTCTAGTCCAAGGAAATCTTGGAAATTGGGATTTGATTATCCAAAACAGTTCCAATTGCATATCACAGTTCTGTAAATCAGTTTCTAGATCCGAGTCCCTTTGAACTTATTTATGGTTATAAGCCTAGGAGGACTTTAGACCTTATTCCCATGTCCCCACATGCTAGTGTGTCGATGTCAGCAAAGGCGATTGTACATCACTCTCATGACTTGCATATTGAGATCAATAATCAATTTGAGACAAGTAATGTATCATATAAACTTTGAGTTGTTGCATAAACGCTGAATTTAACATTGGGGATTATGTTATATTGCAAGACTGTAGTACTAGTCCTTTTAAAATTTTAAAACATATTGGTCCAAATGCTTATCTCATTGATCATTTCTCACATTTTGGTTACAACCCTATTTTGAGTTTTGAGGACTTAGTTACTTACAAAGGTCGTTTTAACTGTTTTGATGATCCTTCTCTACTTTCATGTATGGACCCCCAACCTAACCCACATATATTACCATTTATACTCTAATAACAATCATCACAGCACACAAAGATAAAATTGATACTATTTTAAATGAATATGTTGTGTTAACAATTGATGGAGAGAATCGGTACTCCCTTGTTTTGAATGATTACTTACTAGTTGCACTTCAGTGTCAATATTTCGGTTTTCATAAAGATCATCCTCCATGGTATGACTTGGAGCATTTTGGGTATCAGATTGACAATATTATTTTTGTGATTTATCCACTCGACATGTCAAGTATTTTCCCACTCCGGAGAGTTGATGAGGATATCCATTTTATTTATTTTTTAGTTGGACTTTTATTTATGTTTTGAACTCTTATTTATATAATTTGGCTTGTACAAGGGGTTCAGCCCGCGCTCTTTAGGTTTTCTTAGGGTTTTGTTTTGTTATTTAAATCTAGTTTGTTGGGAAATTGAAATTGTTGATGATTGAATAAATTATTTTAGTGGCTTGTGGCGAAATTTCTCTTTTTTCTACTTCTTCTATTGATCCTTCTTCTTCCACCATCCTTCCCTTAATTTCCTCCTCTTCATAGATCTGTGTTGTTCTCCATTAATTGTTCAGCTTGTCCTGCATCAAGCGTCTTGACTGATTTTTATAGCAACTGAAGCTCTTTATTTCAAAGTGTATTTGGATTAGACAATTCGAGTATGTTTGGCTATGTCTAAAAAGTTTGCTTATAATTCAATAAGTTTCAAATAAATATTTTTCATAGATCCAAATTAAAAAAAAATAAAATTACTTATTTCGGTAATAAAATAAAAATTACTTTCTGAAAAAACTCCCAAGAGAAATTTTTAAACTACTTATTTTTAAGCATAGCCTAACATGTTCTCTCCATTTGAATGATGATCAAAATAGCTTGCAGGTGTGGCACTAAGAAATGAGAAAACGACGTGAACAATGTGCAAAAACATAAAATTATCAAAAGGAAGCTTATGTGAAAACGTGCTTCTAATTCTTTAGTAATTTGTTTGCGAATTCCTAAAACAAGAAAAATTGTAAAATTCATGTTCTAAAGTAAAAAAAATTGAACAAACACTTGAAAACGTTCAAAACTTGCTCGACTTATTCAAGGCCGATTATGAGGGTTACACACACACTCTCTTTGATCTTAATTCAATTGTTGAGGCCATAATTATATCCACCAATAAATTTATAAGACACATCATCGGTATTTAATATAAGATGAGCACTTGTGCTCATTAGATCATTGATATATAATTTTTTTTTCCTTATATAGGTTTCTTAATTAAATAAAAGATAAGGAATTTTTAAATTTCGCAAATGGAGCCAAAATTTCAAGGTTGATCTGGAGCTTATTGCTCGAATTAATAAATGAAGAGAATAACGTTGTTAATAATATTGTATTTTTTTTTTCCTATGAGGGACAATGATGTTATTTGAATAAGAATATTTTTATCTTTATGACGTGATTTTGGCCAATAAGTTACCATAATAGATGGTGTGTTAATGTTTTTAGGTCTACAATTTTGCAAATGGGCATTAATTTAGCGTTGATTGAATGTTTGTTGGAGTTTATGTCGATGACTGATGAATTCGGGGAAAGCAAAATATGGAATTGTATAATAATCTATTTACGTATGTATTTTCAGCCTGAACTCTCGAATCTTTTGCTTCTCAGGTGGTGGCAAACAATGGTGCTTGCATTGCGGTACCTACTTGCTGAAATTTATGTGAATGATCGTGATAACTCTTCAAATTCTATTGATTTTCTGCTTTGAGAATTGTGGTTGTAAAGTAACATGTTCATCAAAATTTACCAAGTATCATGACCAAATGAAAAAAAGATGTTCACGAAAATATTTTTCGATTCAAACCATCGGAAATGTATGCTTTGTTAACAAATAATAAAGTGAAAGTGAGTCCAAATAGCGTCTCACGGGAATTGATTTAGTTCACCTTTAATTATCGCGACCTTAACCGTGACACGAATAATGAGAATGTGTTTGTTGTAATGAATTATAACTAAAATAAACCATGTATGCAATTATAAATGAATTGACTAAATTAAATGCAAGTTAATGTTTTTAATGAATGATGAATGCACTAGCATTGCTAATCCCTAGGTAATAATCCCTACTTAATTTAGTTTTGTACCTTGCCAACACGGTTGAATTTTGACCAATTAATGCTCCTATTTTATTTAACATCTCTTTCTCGAGTAATGTTGAACATATTTTATATACGACCCAATTATATTTTTACAACGGATACGAATATAAGAGAATGCAGGAATTTTTATGAATACTTAAAGATTCACATAGAGTATAGCGGTATATATCTATCCACTATTAGACCCTACGATGATTTATACAATGTCAAACTTATTCCCCATTTTTTCAAATGCATGATATAAGCCACCAAATTCAAACAATCACGTGTACAATAATTGTGGATAAAATAAATTCATGTAAACTATTCAAACTCCAAAAACGTGTTTTTAATGTCAAGAATGTAAAATTAAAAATTAAAAAGTCTTTCACATGGTTTATCATACTCCTAATACATATAAATCAAACCTAACATGGTGGAAATAAGAAAACAAAAAGAATATTGAATAAGCAACATCACCCAATTAATTCTTGAGTCAATCTTCGCATTTCTTACCTCCTTCTATCCTCTAAAACTCTTAAAGGTGCCGTGGTTTGTGGGCTCGAAGGACTTAGCGCCGTGCCAAGTGGTATCAGAGCCAAAGGTTAGGCCAAGCCATGGCTAGTGGTAAGAACACATAGGCTAGTGTCGTCGAAGAGGCTCGATGGGAGCAGACTCATGATCTATGGATTGCCTTGTCACACGACAAAGAAATATGTTGAAATGCGTAATAATTACTTATAAATGGCTCTAGGATTTTAAAAGCTGTCCCAAGATTTGTTTCTATAAGAATTTTTATCTAATAAGGAAACCAAATTTTTTGCATCGGAATTGTACTATGTTATAACATAGTACAAATCAATGCTATAGCATAGTTTAAAAGATTTTGGCCTTGAAGGTTGCTAAAAATGGGTATGCGACCATATCGGAATTAACACTATACGACCACATAGTGTTAACAAGATTCCAAAAGTTGCGTATTAGTCATCAAACTCCATTTTCTCGTTTCTTGATATTTTTTCTTATTTCTTCTTCTTCCAATACTTCATGTCTTTACTAAATTGGTCCTTGAATCTTTCAAATCTTCGTTTCTGCTTCCGGGTCATCTTTTCATTACTTTCACTTTGGTCCTTGAACTTTTATTTTCTTCTATTTTGGTCATTTTTCGCTTGTTTTTCCTTATTTCTGCTACATTCATCACTGTTGTCTTGCATAACATAAGTTACATGGAATTAAGCCATATTTTGTCATATTTATCAACAATTATTCATGTTTTAAGGTTAAAATAAGTGTGTAAAATGTACTTATCAAAAGACAAGACTGCGGTGGAGGTATACCATTCGATATTTAAGGGGTATGAAAGAAATCCTATTTTGTGATCTTATACAATCCAAAAGTTAGAGCATGTTTAGCTTATTGCTTGAGTCAATAAATGAAATTGCTTGAGTCAATAAATTAAAATATTAACGTTACCGTTAATAGTGTGTATCTTTTCTCCATGAGAAGGCCACTCTTTAAAGAAAATATATTTACTCTTATGACAATATTTTTGCCAATAAGTTGTCATGATAGGGGACGTGCATTGGGTCCACAATTTTGCAGACGAGCATTGATTTAGAATTGATGCAATGTAAAGGCAATTTATGTTGATGAATGATGAATATCAATTTGTTGGCTCTAATTAAGTGTTTTTTATACTCTTTATGTGGAATATGGTGATTCTACGTTTTTGAGAATTGTGGTTGCAAAAGGAGAAAAGTTCATAAAAACTTCTGAACTAGTGTGACAAAGAAGGTAGAATAGAAAAGACAATGAAGTAGGTAGATTATTTGATTTGGAGGATGCAAGGAAGTATTTCTATTTTCAGGTTTTCAACAATCCAAAGATAAGGTGAAAATTATTAAAATTTTGATTTATTGTCCTAATTAAAAAAAAAATACTTTTCTTTTATTGAATATGATTTTTAATTTCCTACTTGTAATAGGACTTACTAATCTCGAGTCAAATAGAAAAAAGAAAAAAAAATTCCTTATTTGTGTCCCAGTACATGAAGTCTTCCTCTCAAGGTTTTATCTATCCCAAGTCTGAGAGAGTCGTGGATGTCCGGGAGGTGAGACTTGAAAATCTTTTGTTGTCTCACCTGGCATTAATATTTGGATTAAGCCAAATGAACACATTGTTTCACACATTGTTTGACACAGCACTCACCCGAGACAGCTTAGAATCATCTTGCAAATTGGAATCAAGAAAGAAAAATGGGGGGGGGGGGGGGGGACAAAATTTTTT